>NW_023190862.1:0-2553 GCF_002007445.2 Ailuropoda melanoleuca | reverse complement strand
AGTCTTGCCAGTGGTCTGTCAATTTTATGGATTCTCTCAAAGAACCAGCTTCTAGTCCTGTTGATTTGCTCGGNNCTGGTCTCTAATTCATTGATTTCTGCTCTAATCTTGGTCAACTCCTTCCTTGTCAGTGGGTTAGGCCTGTCCCTCTGTTGCTGTTCCAGTTTCTTGAGGTGAGAATATAGAAACTGCATTTTAGATTTTTCTATTCTTTTGAGTGAGGCTTGGATGGCTATGTATTTCCCCCTTAGGACTGCCTTTGCAGTATCCCATAGGTTTTGGACCGTTGTGTATTCATTCTCGTTGGTCTCCATAAATTGTTTAATTTGTTTTTTGATTTCCTGGTTTATCGAGTCATTCTTGAGCAGGATGGTTCTTAGCCTCCAAGTGTTTGAGTTTCTTCCAGGTTTTTCCTTGTGGTTGAGTTCCAATTTCAGAGCGTTGTGGTCTGAGAATATGCATGGGATAATTTCAATCTTTTGGTATCAGTTGAGACCTGTTTTGTGTCCCAGGACATGATCTATTCTCAGGTCCTTTAATTCTTAACCTTCTCCAAACCCATCTATTTCTTAGCATCTCCACTACAATCATAGTCCTCGTGAGGACAGTCTTCTGCCTGACCTGGAGAAGCTGCTTTTGAGAACTAATGGTCAGCATCTCTGCTTGTAGGAGAATGGCCGTGTTCCCCACTGCATCAATTTCCTATAGCTGCTGTAACGCATCACCACAAATGGAGTGCCTTCAAACAGCACAAATTGTATTACAGTTCTGTAATCAGAAGTCCGACATGGGTTTGTCTCACTGGGCTACAATTAAGGTATTAGCAGGGCTGTGCTCCTTTCTGGAGGCTCTGGGGGTGAACCCAACTCCTTGCTCATTCAAGTTGTTACCAGAAGTCAACTGCTTCTTGTTGTAGGACTGAGGTCCCTGTTCCCTTACTGGCTGTCAGCTGAGGGTCATTCTCAGTTCCTAGGGCCCATGGCATACCTTGGTTTATGGCCCTTTGTACCCCTTCAAAGCCAGAAGTGGCAAGTTGAGTCCCACTCATGCTTCCAGTCTTTCCTGCCCCTTCTTTCACTGTTGCATCTTCCTGACCCACACTTCTGCCTTTCTCTCCCTCTTCCACATGATAATGTTGGGTCCACCCACCTGGATAATCTAGGATAGTTCCCCATCTCAAGTTCTTTAGCAGTAATTATATCTGCAATGTGCCCTTGCCATCTAAAGCATATTCAAAGTTCTAGGCACTAGGGTGTGAACATCTTTGGGGGCCATTATTCCGCCTTCCATATCCACTTTGTTGAAAAGTCTCACTGGCTCACTTTTGTTCCCAGGACAAAGAAATGCATTTATCAAGTAGATTGAGGGACCCCAAGAGATTCACTTCAATTGTGCCCCCTGTGAACTTCTTTCTTTCTTTCTTCTTTCTTTCTTTCTTTCTTTCTTTCTTTCTTTCTTTCTTTCTGATTTTATTTATTTATTTGACAGAGAGAGAGACAGCCAGAAAGAGAGGGAACACAAGGGGGGGAAGTGTTAGAGGAAGAAGCAGGATTCCAGCGGAGGAGCCTGATGCAGGGCTCGATCCCATAATGCTGGGATCACGCCCTGAGCTGAAGGCAGACTCTTAACGACTGAACCACCCAGGCACCCCGCCCCCCCCCGAATTTCAACACCAGGGCCAGCAGGGAAGGTCCAAGACTGCTGTAATCTTCTGGGTTTGGACCACCTGTGCTCAGGAGGTGGTAGAGCCTTCATGACTATGGGCATTTGACCTTCTGATCAAGAAAACATAATGATTTTTATTTTATTTTTTTAAAGATTCATTTATATATTTCAGAGAGATGGGGGAGCGAGAGTGCATGAGCAGGAGGGGCAGNTTCTTTCTTTCTTTCTTTCTTTCTTTCTTTCTTTCTTTCTTTCAGATTTTATTTATTTATTTGACAGAGAGAGAGACAGCCAGAAAGAGAGGGAACACAAGCGGGGGGAGTGTTAGAGGAAGAAGCAGGATTCCAGCGGAGGAGCCTAATGCAGGGCTCGATCCCATAATGCTGGGATCATGCCCTGAGCTGAAGGCAGACTCTTAATGACTGAACCACCCAGGCACCCCGCCCCCCGAATTTCAACACCAGGGCCAGCAGGGAAGGTCCAGGACTGCTGTAATCTTCTGGGTTTGGACCACCTGTGCTCAGGAGGTGGTAGAGCCTTCATGACTATGGGCATTTGACCTTCTGATCAAGAAAACATAATGATTTTTATTTTATTTTTTTAAAGATTCATTTATATATTTCAGAGAGATGGGGGAGCGAGAGTGCATGAGCAGGAGGGGCAGAGGGAGAGGGAGAGGGAATCTCAAGCCGACTCCATGCTGAGTGCAGAGCTTGACAGAGGGCTCAATCCCATGACCCTGAGATCATGACCTGAGCCAAGACCAGGGGTCAGCAACTTAATTGACTCAGGCACCTCCAAAACATAGTGATTTTTAAATTAGGCTACCCCATGCACAGCACAGACAACGGATGTTCAGAGATACAAGCTCATATCCTAGAGAGCACT
>NW_023190861.1:0-1223 GCF_002007445.2 Ailuropoda melanoleuca | reverse complement strand
ATGTTAATACTTTCCTGAGTGAGTGAATATTTTTTCCTGGCCATTTCACTAATAAATATGTGCTTTTAATGAAATAGGGCAGTAATTTTTTGCATTATGGTGATACTATAAAAAAAAACCAAAGGGCATTAGAAATTCCAATATGCAGATTTCTATCCCATCAGTGTGTATATAATTTACATAACTGTTTTTCCTTGCTCTACAGTAAAACTTAAATATTCACCACTTTCATTTACCTAATTTGTTTGAAATTTGAAAGTATAATAAAATACTATTTGTAGTTTAAAATAAATCAGCCATTTCCTATTTGAAAAAAAAAAACAAAAACCTCTAATTTTTCAAGAGAACATGTAATAATATCGAAGGTAATTCATTTTAAAAAGATCTTTCAGCCAGAGTACCAGGCCATTGGTGCAGAGACACAAGTCTGATTCTGGACTGTTCAGAGGCCCCTGTGATATGTTCTTATTTACCTTACCGAATACAAGACATAGATGAAAAGTCAGACCTGGGGAGAAACAGAGTAAGAGAATGTAAATAACATATTTCAGCCCATCACTCCTGAAACACAAAACTCGAAGTCCATGTCTCACGGATGGTCATTGAGCAGTGGCATCATCTCTGTATTTGAGAGGTATTGAGACACCAGCAATAACTGAAAATAGAAACTTTCAAATATATCTTAAACATCTGAGATGTCCTAAAGATCTAGACAATGGAAGAAACCAGGTGGTACGTACTTTCCCAACCACAAGCCTCAGAATCGAGATGTACTGCTCTACTCTGTGTTGTACTTTTTAGAAACATCATGGATATCTATTTTTGATAGTTTTTTCTTAATTAGGCAAATGATCATTAATGTTTTTTTTATCAGTTTTTACCACTCCCTGTAAAATTCTTATGCTGAAATTCTAACTCCAAAATGTTGGTGTCAGGAGGTGGGGTTTCGGGGAGGTGATTAGGTCCTGACATGGAGTCCTCAGGAATGGAATGAATCCTTTTCTAAAAGAGATCCCACAGAGCTAACCTGCTGGGGTCAGAATGCAAAGACAATTGTCTAAGAAAAAGGCCCTCACAAGATCTGAGAAATACATTTCTATTGTGTATAAACTCCCGAGTTTATGTTATATTTTATAGCAGCCTGAATGGACTGACAGATACCAAGTGGAACTGAGTAGGAATGAAAAGCTGGTCATAAATAAGATGTTTTCCAATTGCATAGC
>NW_023190860.1:0-9433 GCF_002007445.2 Ailuropoda melanoleuca | reverse complement strand
GCCCCCCCCCCCCAGCACCGGGCATCTAAGAATCCCATGAGCTGGGGGGCAGTGGCCAGAAGACCAGGGTCCACGGTGAGGAACCTGGAGTTGGCAGAGGCAGAGCCGGACCCCATCAGCACCCCCGGTCATGTCAAGGACAAAGCCTGGGACCCTAGCGGGAGGCCACTGCAGGCTGGGGTCTGAGGCCACAGCAGAGCCAGTGCAGATGATATGAGGGCTGGGCTGGGTGCAAGTGGACGGCAGAAACTGTCAAACAGGCCAGATTTCACCGGTAGCCGCCTGTGCCCACATTATAGGGTCACAAGCTTTCTACGCAGCCAGGTATTTTAGACATCCTTGTTTTATTTCAGCCTCGCCAACCCGGGCTGAACAGACATTTCAAGGGGACAACCTCAGCTCAGGGGACCAGCTAGGGGAATGGAGCTGAAGGGACACATGGGGGCCAGGAGCACAGAGGGGCTGGTCAGGCCTCTCTGAGAGCCCCCCTGAGCCTGGCTTCTGCATTGGCGCAGAGGGATCGCCAGCCTCTCCTTCAAAGGGCAGTGAAACAGGCAGGTAAGGCAACCAACGGGGTGTAAGCTGGCCTGCCTCAAATTGTTTTATTTCATCCTCCCTTGGACCCTGGGAGGTGATGTTTTACGATTCCCATTTTGCAGAGTCTGACTAACAAGGCTCAGAGGGTGACAGCAGCTGGCAGAACCCAAATCCATTGCCTCTAAGGCTCAGGTGCCCCTGGCACCGACCTGCTTTGCAGACCCTGCGAGCTGGGCACAGACCTCCTTTCCTGCTGGGCTCAAGAGGCCCGAGGGGAAGCAGGTCGGTGAGGGAGCGAGGCTAAGCCAGGTCCACCAGCAAGGGTCGGACATCAGCAGGGCAGGGGACAAGGCAGGAGAGAGAGGGTACAGGAACACCCTTGGGGCGTCCCCGAGGGCCAAGCAGGTGCCCTCAACTTTCCCGAAGTGCCTTCCACAGGTGCCAGGACAAACCCCAGAAGGGCCCCAGTGGGTCTAGGTGTGGCCCTGGGAAAGACCAGGCTCTGGCCCTGAGTCCCTTGGGTGTCTCTGAACACACGTCCCCTCACCCAACCTCCTCGGGGATCAGTTTCCCTATGATCTTGGGATATACTAAAAAATACATATCTGGTCTTTGCTTCCTTTTCCAGGCACAGAGCTCCTAAAACTCTTGGGATTTCCTGAGTGACGAGAGCGTCTTTCGTGCTGATGAGCTAGGGGCTGAGCTCCCCAACCCCAGGAGGGAAGAAGGGGCTGGAGGTTGAACTAACCACAGTGGCAACGATTTAATCATTTCTGCCTAAAAACCCTAAACAACAGGGTTCAAAGAGCCTCCAGATTGACGCATGCGTCCGGGAAGGTGGCACTCTCCAAGATCCGCGGGACAGAAGCTCCTGCACTCGGGGTCCTTCAGGACCTCACCTCACACGCCTCTGCGACTGGCTGCTCATCAGCGTTATCACACCCTTTTAAAGAAACCAACAAACATCAGCAAATGCTTCCTGAGTTCTGTGAACCATTCTAGCAAATTAATCCAACCTGAGGCTGGGAGGGCTGTGTGGGAACCCCAACGTTGTAGCCATGTTGGACAGAAGGCTGGGTAACCCAGGACCCGCCACTCGCCATCGGCATCTGAAAGGGAAGGCAGTAGCAGGACTGAGCCCTTCCCCTGTGGGGTCTGTGCCAGCTCCCGGTAGCTAGCGTCAGAACCGAACGGACACAGAGCTGGCGTCCACAGATAACCAGAGAACGGCTTGGTGTGGGAAACCCATGCGTGTGGTATCAGAAGTGTTGCTGAGGGGTGCCTGGGGGGCTCAGACTCTTGGTTTCGGCTCAGGTCATGATCTCGGGGTCATGGGATCGAGCCCCACGTCGGGCTCCACGTTCAGCTCAGAGTCGGCTTGAGATTCTCTCTCTCCCTCTGCCCTTCCCTCCACTCATTCTCTCTCTCTCTCTCTCTCTCTCAAATAAATAAATCTTAAAAAAAGAAAAAGTGTTGCTGAGTAGAGAAACAGTTTCCTTCCATGCCCTGTCGGAAAAACAAAGGCCAGGCCTGGTGTGGCCTTCAGGAGCCTCGTGGCTCTGACCTTCTCGGTCCCTGCAGACGCCAGGGCTCCAGAGCTGCATGGGGTCTCTGACTCACGCACTTGGCAGCAAACATCACACCCTCTCCCCAAAGGCAAGACCAGGGCCACGCAATCTCTCCTTTCTCCTATCAATATACACCCGCAGAATCGTAAATACATGACAATATTTACATGACCAGATTAACTTCTGGGTCTTGCGGCTGGCTTAAGCAAACATGTTTATCTTTCTGTCAAACAACACTTTTAGAGTCATTTATTTTTTGGGGTGCTGGGACTCACTCAGCACTAGGTGAGGAGGGAGAGGTAGCGGGCAGGGGCAGGGGGGTGCTGAGAGCCACACACCAGCCTCTCTTTACAGCCGGCCGGTTCGGGGTCAGAGAGAACCCCCAGGTCAGGGGCTGACCCCTTGGGAGTCACTTATCTTGGCTCCAGACCCAGGCTACCGGCAGCAGCCAAGCTTTCTGGACAAAGTCACCCCTCTGGTGACAAGGGGAGCCACTGGTGGCATCGCGCCCGTGCCTGCTGATGGCAGCTCAGCACTGCCATCTTGAGAAATCCTACTTCCTCGAGCGTGCACCCACACACGCACACCCTGGTGTTACAGGCTCGGTTACACACACACACACACACACACACACACACACACACACACAAGTCTTTCAGGTATGCACTCGACAAAGCGAGGCATCGTGATGTTGCCATCAGCCTGCCCCCTCCTCCCCCCGCCTCCGACCTGTCATCCACATGAAGCCAGATGAAGCCTTTTCTAATCCCCACATCAGAGCGTGACATTCCTGGGACGAAAGCCGCTCCACGCTCCCCCTCGGCTCTCCAGAGGACATCCACAGTCCTCAGCCAGCACACAACCCCCCCACACACACAGCTCCTTCCCTCCGCTCAGCCTGGCCTCCCAGCATGTCCCGCGAACCAGCCTCACGGTGGGACCCACGGTGCCTCCTCCTGCCTCCATGCCTTCGGAAAGGCTGTTCCCTCTGCAGGGAAGGCCCCCCCGCTTACGCCAACCCCGCTCCAGCTGCTGGGTGAACTGGGCGTTACAAAGGGTCAACTCAAGGGCCAGCGCCCCTGAGACCTTCCTCCCTGGGCTCCCTGCCCCCTCCCCACAGGCAGGTATCAAGAGCACCACAGTGTGTCCAGACTGTCCCCTCCAGTGGCCGATGAGCTCCTGAGAGTGGGGGCCAGACCCGATTCGTCTCAGCTCCCAGCCCACACTTGGGGGTTCATGACGGATCTGCACACAAGCCGCCCGCTCTAGAATAACCCTGGGGCAGAGGCACAGACCCCTCCTCCGCAGGACTGGCAGAGCCCCCATGCAACAGCTGCCCATTCCCCATCTGCAGACAGCAAGCAGGCTGGGTGGCGGTGCCGCGCTGGGGGCCACTACATACGACTTCTCCCTGTGCCGACTTGGCCCGCTCCTGCTCTCGGCCTTTGTTCGCAGAGGCCACAGAGTGAGTGGGCTCACAGGAAGCCGCTTCCCAGGCTTGGCGATGGCACAGAAACAATATTTTATTCACGGCGAGCTCACAGGATTCTTGCCAGCTTCCCTACTTCTATCCTTGTCCATGAGAAGTGTCTCTTGGGCACGCGTCCTGTTCCTCGTTCAACGCCAGCCCCAGGTACCTGCCCCGGGGCAGGAGGAGCCTGTAGGAAACGGGCAGGAAGGCAGGAGTGAGGAGGGGAAAGGGACAGGGAGCACCTGGACCCCTCCCCCTGCAACTCCAACCTAGACAAGGGTCACCCCCTTGGCTGAGCAGCCAGGACCAGGGGACCAGAAGATAAACAAAGCTGTGCCCTTGTCAGGAGGATGGGTCCAGGCAGGGAGGAAGCAGAAGGGAAGACAGGACGAGGCTCGAGAAACCAGGACCCCTGGGCCCAGGCCTTGTCTGCAGGCCCGCTCTGCAACAGGAGCCAGGCCTCGGGGAGGGAGGCAGAGTGGGCTGAGGACACTGGACTGGGCCCCGGTTCTTAGCACCGCACACCGTCCCACCGTGTGGTTGTCTCTGGGATTCCCGCTGGGGCCACTGGCCATTCCCCTTTATAAGCTACTCTAGGGACTGGTACAGGGGAGCTAGCTACTTCCAGCAGCCAGCCCTTCCGTGCAACATCCCGACAGACCTGCACCCACCCCCCTCCTCTACTGCCTGGGCCCCCAGGCACACGTGGGCTTTGGGAGGGAGTCGGCAAGGAAATCTGTCTTTCCACACACGGCTGGTGGCGGCGTGGCTGGGAGGTGTTCTAGCAGACTTATTTATAGCCAAGCACCCCGTCCGCACACTCTCCAGTATGTACTGCCTGCCTGCCACTGGGGCTTTTCAATCCACAGCTATATTTATCCCCCGAAGCCGTTGGGATAATGGCGAGGCCAGAAATAGCCTTGAAGACATTCACGTGAAGACGATGGGCAGGTCCCCAGCTCCAGGGCTGACCTCGCCCCCCACATCTGCCGCTTGGCAGTGGGCAACAGGGAACAGCTGGATCGGCCGGCGAGGCAGCTGAAGCCAGATGGGAACCACATAATCCCTCGCTCCCGGCCGGCCACGGCCCTCGCGGTGCAGCGGACAAGTCCAAAACAACGCATCGCAGCTGCTGGGCTGCAGGGAGACCAAAAGTGATGCGCTCTCCTGACGGACGTCAGCACATTAATCAGCTCAGAGACAGAATGGAGATTCAAAGGGAGCGGGCACACGGGCTCTGTGGTTCCTGGACACACGCCCACAAAAAGCAGGTCACCCACACACCAAGGTTGCAGGGACACGCCCTCCCGTCTTCCCCACCTCCTGCACCCAGACACTGGAGCACGGCTCACAGTGGAAGCATGTGCACAGTCTCCCGCTTCCCCGGCCACTTACCCCTTCCTGGAAGGGAGGACGACTCAGCGACAACCTGGCTGATCGGGGAAGAAGAAGCAGGCACCTTAGGGGAACCGGTGGGCTGTTCCTGCTCCTCAGCTTCAGTGTCCTAGAAGAAGGACTCGCCCTCTGGGATGGGGGACAGGCACTCATTGGAGCACCTGGCATATTAATAGAGGAAGGGCACCGAGTGCGGCTGGAGCACAGAGAAGACGCAAGCTGACTGCCTGATGGGGAGGATTTCATAGGAGAGGGGGCATTTTGGTTGGGTTTTGAAGGATGCACAGGAGTTTATCAGGAGAGAAGGGGCAAGGGCACAGGCGACAGCATGAGCCAGTAGCTTTAGTACTCAGAGGCATGGTATGTCTGGGGAATGGAAGGAAGTCCCAGGGGCAGGAGTGCAGGGTCAGGGGTGGTGAGACGGAGACAGGCTAGGAAGGGCGCTGGGCCTTATCACAGATCTCAGGAGCAGAACCTTTGAGCACGTGGGATTGAGGAGACTGGCTGGCTGTATCTGTGGCCTAGCAGGGAGTCCCCTGACAGGGACTCTGGGCTGGTCTCTGATGCCTCCTCCCTGCCTGGATCTTTAGCCCCTGGTCCTGACTTTTGTCTGGCTACCCTCCCCTCCTTCCCAGGAGCCCTGGCCCATTCTGGGCCTCCCCAGGGAAGCCAGGGCCCTGCTTCCCCAGGAGAACCTCCCCACAAAAAGGGAGAGAATCCTCCTTTGTGGAGCGACCACAGGGAGTCAGGTGCTCTCCTTGGAGCACCCTACACAGGACTCCATTTAACTGTAGTCAGCGGGCACGCTGGATGTCACACCCTGTCCCTTCCACAGATGAGGACACGAAGCCTCCAGGAAGCTGAAACCCTTGCTCAAGACAACACCGCAGCTGGTGACGGAGTCGGACTGAAACCCGAGGTTTGTCTCGACTCTGTGTTTGCTGGACTGTTGCACGACCTAGCTCCCTTTTGCCCCCCAAAAAATTTTTAAAGAATGGAACCCCCTACCAGGACTCCCTTTGGCAATCAGGGCAAATGACAGGCCCAGGTGCTCTCTGACTCAGCCTCGCTATCTGGGCGGGTGCTCGGCTCTCCTCCTGTTCAGAGAACAGCTGGTGCTGCCAGGCTGAGGAGTGCTCTGCCAAGGCTCCAGCCAGGGGAGGGAGCAGGCCCGTCTCTGGGCTTGGGGGCTGGGGACGCCTGGGGAAGCTTCCGAAGAGCTGCCAAGTGCGGGGCTGGCTCTCTGTGGGGCTCCTGGTGGGGATCTGGTCTCCTTCCTCGTGGCCGATCGCAGAGCAGGAGCCAGGGTGCAGAGAGGAACAGGGGCCACCATCATGGGGTTGGGTCTCGCCTCCCAAGCACTGCAGCTTCTGAATTGACCAAACTGCTCCTGAATCTGGAGTCCTGGCTCCAAGGGCTCCCTGTGTGCCAGGGTGCTCCAGGGCCCACCCTGCCCTATGCCAGCCCCTCCCGGTGAAGAAAGAGATTTCTTCAGGGTACAAGACACTAACAGCCTAGGGGGGATTTCCCCAGGGGTGATCAGAAGACAAAAGGGGGTACCCTGAAATGCAGATTCTGTATCCTTTAAAACATCCCTGACATAGCACCTACTGTGTGCCCAGCACCTCCTGTGTGGCCAGCACCCACAGTCTAGGGAAAAATAACGATAACAGCTAACACAGACACAGCCCTTCCTGAGCACTGTACAGAAGTCACTTGTCTACTTCCCATGGCAACATGCAGTAGACCCTAATACTGTCCCCATCTTATAGACGGGGAAACTGAGTCTCAGAGAGGTGAAGGAAACTGCTCCGTCTCCCAGCTGGGATCTGAACCCAGCCCTTTGGCTCTGGAGTCTGCATTAAACACCACACTACCCGACTCTCTATGTCCATCATTGTTTAAAAAAAAAAAAATAGGCACTGTAAAATGGGACAGCCACTTGAGAAAAGTCTGGCAGTTCCTCAAAATGTTAAAGACAGACAGAGTTACCATAGGACCCAGCGATGCCACTCCTAGGTACATATTCAGGAGGGATGGAACAGAAGTCCACACAAAAACCCCTACCTGAACGTTCACAGTGGCATTTTTCATGATCGCCAAAAAACAACCTATTGGGGTGGGACAAAATGTGAATGTCTATCAATGGATGAGTGGATAAAGAACACATGCCTATCCATACAATGGCTACTCCTCGGCCAAGAGCACAGTGAAAACATGGACACCTGCCCCAACCCGCATGAGCCGTGCAATCTTGAGACCACGTGAGAGAAGCCCGTCCCTAAAGGCCACACGGTGTCTGATCCCATGACATGAAATGTCCAGAACAGAAAAATCCACAGGGACAGGAGGCACTTCAGCGGCTGCCAGGGCCGTGGGAGGGAGTGACAGCGAAGGGGTACGGGTTTCTCTTTGGAGTGACAAAAATGTTCTAAAATTCTCTGACGGTTGCATAAGTCTGGGAAGATATGAAATATCATTGAGTTGTACACTTTAAATGGGTGAGTTGTATGCTATATAAATTATATCTCAGGCAAGATGCTAAAAAATCACCACTCTGGGCAAAAGCGGAGGCGTACAAGCCCGGGGCACTCAGGGAGACAGAGCAGGGGGGAGTCCCAGCTGCCTGTGGGAGGGTCACCACCCGGTGGCATTCCGCCAGCTTGCCACTTCTCCAAGCCAGGCCTGTCCCCGGCTTCCCGTGTCAGACATGGGACTTAGGGGTGGGCACAGCACGGGCCATTCTCTGGTAGGAGAGAGGACTCGGGCCACCTTACCTGGGGCAGGTGCATCCTCAAACACCCCCTTTTAAACTCTGCCTCCACAGCTCCAGGCTCCCTGGTTCCAGAAGCCTTTTCTGGCCTCAGAGACAGAAGGAACCATTCGCTTGCAAGCCCCAAGCCCCACACAGACGTGGATCAGAGAGCTCGGCCAACTAGGGGCACGGCCACCGTCCCCAGGCAGCCACAAGCCCTGGGATCCGTGGCAATGCTTGTGTTAGGCAAGGGATGTTCATTTCCTGAGCACCTACTAAGTGCCAGGAGCCATGTGAGGTGCTCCACGCTGGTTTTCGCCTTTGCTCTCTTTCCTCTGGTCAGTCTTTTGAAATCTAGGCCATCTCTGCGAGATGCTTTAGTGGTTGAAGAAAACCTGCCCCTGACCTCAGATGTCCCCTTGAGGCAGGAGTGGAGCGTGGGGCGGGCTGGCCCTGGAGTAACCCGTGATGTAAGAGCTGTCCCTCCTCCTGAGATGCCACCTCGTCTCATCCTCGCCTGCTTGATTCCACCGTAAGCTTATTCATGGTAAATGACCAGGGAGTGCGCCGTGTTTCCCCAGAGTATTTGTAACATGAAGGATACCCAGAGGAGGCTCAGCTCCACTAGAGGGAAGAGGGGAGGTATGGCTTTCCTTCCAAGCCCCTCGGATTTATGTTTAACTCTGGCACATGGCACAGCTCAGGCATACAGAAGGTGCTTACTACGTGTTAGTTAAATGATGGCCCAACCTCAGACCGCACCTCCCATCTGGGAACCCACCTCCTAGAAAGCTGCTGGGTGAGAACAAGCCAACAAACCCCCTTTTGTCAGGGAGACGGAGCCCAGAGGGGAAGCGTGAATCCCAAACCCCACCAGCAATGTGTGGGAACTGCACCCAACCCCACTTGTGCTAGAGAATGGGTCTGACCGTGAGAAGCACGGCAGGACTGCGGGGAGACCCCCTGGCATCCCATGTTGGGCTGCAGCCCAGGGTGGGCAGGCTGAGGGCCGGGCTGCCGCCGACGGTAGGGAAGGAAGGGACTCAAGAACATATGCCTGGGTTTCCTTGCTGTCCTCCCACCTCCTCTGGCCTCCAAGGAAGACGCCAACCAAAGGACAGAAGCTAGCCGGACACCCAGCCCACGGGGCCTGACGCCTCTCTTCAGCGTCCAGCCGGATCTCCCACCTCTAGGCACCGCGTTCTTGTTAGCCCTGCCCCACGGTCACCTGTGGTCCCACAGCACTGACCAGAGCCCTGGGCGTGAGAACCGTTTCTGAAGACGGCCGTAAATCAATCAGCAGAAGCAATTTCCAAGTTGTCCTTCCTCACTGGTACGTTCATTGTGATGGGGACAGGTCAAGTGAAAAGGCAGAAAGAAAAATCAAACTGGATCTCCCCACTTGGGCCCTTATAGATTCAGCTTCTCCAAAGAGAGTCAAAGCAAAATCTCTCTGTGCCTTCCCCAGGCAACCCTCAGGCTAAGCAGTCTAAAGATACCCAGGGACGACTGGGTGGCTCAGCCGGTTAAGCGTCTGCCTTTGACTCGGGTTATGATCCCAGGATCCCAGGATCGAGCCCTGGATAGGATTCCCTGCTCAGCAGGGAGCCTGCTTCTCCCTCTCCTTCTGCTGCTCCCCCTGCTTGTGCTCTCTCTTTCTGTCAAACAAACAAATAAAATCTTAAAAAAAAAAAAAAAAAAAAACAA
>NW_023190859.1:0-600 GCF_002007445.2 Ailuropoda melanoleuca | reverse complement strand
TCAAGCAGACAGGGCTGTTTTCTAAATATTTATATGAAATGATTCTTTTATTGTTTGAAATGACCAACAATTATTAGTGACTAGAGCCAGAGAAAATGAAACGTATGAAATTCTTAATCAAAGAATTGAGAGATNTCAAAGAATTGAGAGATACATAATCAAACAGTTACCTTCCTTCTAAATTCTAGATGCACTTGAAGAGGCAAGGTCCCTCTAATCCTTTCAGATGGCTTTTTCTCTGGCCGTGGGTAGTTCCTTCCTGTCTCACGAGCACCCTGCTGAATACGTGAGGGGATTTCCTGCATCTCTTCAGGTACTTCTCAGCACACCTCTCTTTTCTCTGGTGTTCTGTCCTATGAACTGTAGCTCTTCCCATCTCAGCTCTGTCTCCTCAACTCAGGGAACCACCGCGTCCTGCCTCACTTTCTCCTCCTTGTGCCATGGTCTGGAGACTCTCTCAAGGCAATACTCTGGGGCAACAGTGGGACTTACCTCCATTGTTCTCATCTCTCGGGATCACTCTCATTCATCACTGGTTGATGGTGTCTTAAAAACTGCTGTCTCATCGAATTTGTCTGGGGCTTTTTGTGATTGTTTCAG
>NW_023190858.1:0-1769 GCF_002007445.2 Ailuropoda melanoleuca | reverse complement strand
TTCCATTACTCTAGGGTAACCAATGATTCCAGTTGACCAGAGGAAAATTCAAGAAACTTCTAAGACATTTAGTTATCTTAGATATTAATAGAAAACACCAAGTGTACATGCTTTGAATCAATTGGTAGGGAAGTTATCACTGTTACTTCNTTATCACTGTTACTTCTTTTTTTTTTTTTTAAGTTTTTATTCAAATTCCAGTTAGTTAACTGATACAGTGTAATATGAGTTTCAGGTGTCCAGTATGGTGATTCAATTGCTGTTATTTCTAATGACTCTTTCCTATATGTATATAATCATTCTGTATCCTATATATATGTATATATTAATGCATGGCATATTAATCAAATATCATAAGGATTAAATTTTCATTCAGTTGAAAATAAGAGTAACATGTTTCCTACAATTAATAAACACAGGATTCATAACTCTGTGAAAAGTTGTTAATTTGGTCTGAATCATTTTTTTTTACTAGAATTCCAGATCAAAATACCTGAAGGACTGGGCCGCTACCAATATCATCCCGCCTGGAATTCTGCTACTCTGCTTGTCCTGGGTGAAGGAATCACCCAGACCTACTACCTCACGAGGTAAGAATAAGAACATCACATACCTACACCTCAACAACTTCTCCAAGAGTGAGAACTGTGAAAACTCTCTTCCTTCGTTTATGATTCAAATAATCCCAGGGGAGTGATACGGTGGCCAAAACTTAGATCATGCATTCTACCTCTGTGACCAAAGAAGCAGAAGGCTATGAATGGTTTATGTTAATTGGACTTCATGGTGGTGGTGGAGGTCAGAAAACTACTCTTATTCCCAACGTATGAGAAAGGTTTTGGAAGAAAAATACTAGGTGTCTTCTTATCATCTATTTTGCATGTACCCTACAGAATTTTAGGATGTTATAGATAGGGATTATTAGAACACACACAAAATACAACTAGAAATTTTAGTTCAATTCAGTATTAGCCAACAATGGGATCTTTTTTAAAGAAAGGACTAATATATATTGCATTTACATTGCAAAGAAGACTAGATTCTAGAAAATGGAAATTCCTTTTCCTAATACTCAAGCCATAGTTGGAATAGTGTTTTCAATTTGAGGTACAATACTTGATGTGATTTAGAAAAAACTGTACAACTTCAGAAGAATTATTTAGAAATCTTGTCTTTTGATGAATGGCTGAAATAACTGAGGCTATTTAATTAGCAAAAACCAAAAAACTCCTCTGGTACATGACAGTTATTGTCAAATGTTCAATGTATTGCTATATTTAAAGGTGTTAGACTTATTTTATACATCTTCAACNTCATTTTATACATCTTCAACAAAGTAAGGTAAAATTACCTGCTTGAAACTATAGGGAGAACTATCTGGTTTCACATCAAGAAAGCTTAACAGTCACATATACTCTGATCTTGTACCCAGAAGCATTAGAGCACAGCCTACAGGGCCAGTTAGTGGCTATTGTTTATGGATGCAAGCTCTAGATGGGCGGTTGGATTAAATCATCCTTAATAGCTCTTTCAATCCCAATATTTCATGGTTGTGTAATTCTAATAGGTCCTGATATTAAGGTAGAAGGTCATGGATGGAAACAATTCAGCCCACATCCCAGCCCAGAAGTACTGGGTCAGAAAGTCTGGGGGAGGAGTGGGGGCTCGGCAAGGCAAATTTTCAGAGGCCCCCCCCCCGTGATCATAATGCATGTGGCCATGAGACTATAATTGCTCTAATCCTCTGAAAAATGGAAATGTTAATTTCT
>NW_023190857.1:0-588 GCF_002007445.2 Ailuropoda melanoleuca | reverse complement strand
GCTTACTGCTAAGATTGCGTAACGTGAGACATTTCCCGTCAAAGCTCTAAAGGTGAGTGCTTTTCCCGGTCTACGCCGAATATTCTCCTACAGCCCTTAGAGGTTTCTAAGCCGGACGGTTCCAGCTGCCCCGTGAGCCCGNTCCAGCCAGTCCCACCGAGGGCTCACCAGAGATGGAAGGACAGCAGAGTCTGGCAGAACTGGGTTTGAACCCGGATTCTGACTTCATGAATTTGGGCGAAATATTTTCTCCCCATGGACCTCAGCTCCTTGTATTTCCACGGCAGGGGCAAGATTGCCTGTTGGTGTGCGGAAAGGACAGCGCGCGCATGGTACCGCCCTGGGGAACCTCGAGCTGGCGAGCCCACTGCTCTGTTGCTTCCTGAGGCAGCTCATTAGAACCTTAGAGGTTTTAAAAAATTCTACCTGGCGTTGTAAGGAACCTGCCCATACTCTTCCATGTTAGAACTTTGGATGAAGTGGCCTCAATCCAGTGTGTCATGTGGGCTCATTTTATGGGTATTCCCATGGTCAGACGTGTAGGTCTGTACCTTCAGGGCTACTTTACCCAGCCGCCCAGTGCCCAAG
>NW_023190856.1:0-700 GCF_002007445.2 Ailuropoda melanoleuca | reverse complement strand
TGGCAGGAGTGTTTCCAGAAGGAGGGTGTGTCTGAGCAACAGTCTTAATGGCAGCAGAGACAGAGGTCTGTTAAAGTGAAGACCGGAAAATACCCACTGCCCATCATGACCTGAANCCATCATGACCTGAGCGCACCTGCTTGGGCGGATCAATAGACCCGAAGGCAGAAGTGACAGGGCTGGAGAGTGAGTGGGAAGGAAGGAAATGGAGACAGAAAGTATAGACAGATTGTGTTTTCTAGAAATTTGGCAGTGAAGGGGAAGAGAGAGACAAGGCTGGAGGGAGTGCAGTGGGAATTGTTTTCTCAGTGAAGGAGCCCGAGCGCACTTAGAATGGGAAGGCCCCAGCAGAGAGAAAAATGATTGGACATGTGTAGCGTGTGCAAGAGAGAGACAGGGGTCAGGTTCTTGATGGGGAGCGGGGATGGGATTCCAAGGACAGGTGGGACCATTATGTTTAGATCGGAGCAGAGGTTGGTTCCTCTGTTGGGGAAGGAGGACAGCGTGGGGCAGGTTGGATGGGTTCTGGATGGGGGGAAGGGGACACAGGACCAAGGCCAAGGGACTTCCCCTTGTGGCTTTGTTTTCTGTGCCAGGCTGGAGGAGAGACAGTGAGCTTGGAGAAGGGGCCTGCAGAGTCAGGAGGGCATGGAAAATGGAGAAGATTGCCAATCATCGTTCTGGCATTTGATGTTCTAGA
>NW_023190855.1:0-1391 GCF_002007445.2 Ailuropoda melanoleuca | reverse complement strand
TGTGGTGACTTTGCTGGTGCTCATTCCATTATTAAAAGAAAAAAGGGGGGGGGGGAGAAAGGAAGGAAAGAAGGAAGGAAGGAAGGAAGGAAGGAAGGAAGGAAGGAAGGAAGGAAGGGAGGGAGAAAGGGAGGAAAATTAGCCATGCATAAAGCAATAATGATTGTGTTTTGAACCAAAGATTATGATTAATATAATTCTGAGCGCTTGGGCCGGCTCGGCAACTCGGCCCTCGGTCCTGCCGGCTGGGTCCAGCGCCCTGGCTTTGCGGGCCTTGGCGCAGCGCCCCCAGGGCCACCATGCTTAGCATCGTGCACTTCCTCCGGAGCTTCTTCAAGAAACCGTCCAGCTGATGAGTTAAGATGGCAGAGGAGTAGGGGACCCCTTTTTCAGCCGGTCCCCTGAGTTAAGCTGGATAGGTACCAGACCAGCAGGAACATCCACGGAATCAGCCTGAGATGCAGGAAGATACATCTGGATCTCTACAAATGAACATCTCCAGTGCTGAGTATTGAGGTACGAAGCAAGGAGCCATGAAAACTCGCACAGATATCGGAAGATAAACGGAAGGGGGAGGGAGCCGCCGTGTCAGGGCCCCGGGAAGCAGTAGCGACCTGCACGGGGGAGTGGGCGGACCGCAGACCCGCACCCTTGAGACAGCAGACTGAAACCGTGAGCCGGGGGCGCGCACTACCAAGCATCTCACCGAAATCCGGAACTCCAGTGTGCTCACTGGATCCAGACTGAGACCAGGAGCTCCAGGAGCACGCGCGGGGTGGCTGGCAGCTAGCGGCTGGCGGGCCACCTGCACGGAGAGCAGGCACTCTCGCGGACAGCACCCACGAGACAGCAGACTGAGACCGGGAGCTCCAGGAGTGCATGCGTGGTGGCTGGCGACTGGCGGCTGGCGGGGTTAGAAACACAAAGGACAGAGACGCGCTGGCCCTGGAAGTGAGGGCTGGGACACCGGGTGTGGGGCGCACATCCTGGGACACTGCAGAGTTGAGAAGCACCAACAGAAACAGAGTTAAAGTGGCCAGAACATCAGTGGAGAATGGGCCGCAATCCCTCTGTTCTGTGACAGAGGCTGAATTTCGGCCGCTGCTGCTCTGACTCTCAGAAGAGGCAGAGCAAACCACCAGGGAAAGCTGCCAGAGAACAAAAGCCCANGCCAGAGAACAAAAGCCCAGAAATACCAGCTCACAGGGTGCCCATCCCCATCCCCCCTCGCAGGGGACACAGAGACTCTACCCAAACAGGGTTTCCTGACTACCGGCATGGCTCTTAACCAGGATAAAGAGACATATAGATTAAAAACAAATTAATAGTAGGGGACCTCAACACCCCACTATCAGAAATAGACAGAAAACCCTGGCAAAAACTAAGCAAAG
>NW_023190854.1:0-535 GCF_002007445.2 Ailuropoda melanoleuca | reverse complement strand
TGACATGATGCCGGAGGAGCTGCGGACCCGTTGATAGGATGAATAAATGGTGATTATGTTGTTGGCCTTTCGGCACTTCCTCTCTGAATGTTAATAGCCATTAATGCCCCACTGTTTCGTACCNATAGCCATTAATGCCCCGCTGTTTCGTACTGTACCCGAGCCTGGCAGCCGGAGCACCAGGCGGGTCACCGCCCCGGCCCCCTCGCACACGCCCCCACTGCCACTGCCTCATGTGCTTCCGAGTCTCAGGAAGGAAATGAGCTAGCAGAGACAGTGGGTGGAAAATTAGAAGTGGAGAAAACAAATCCAAGGGGAAGTGATTTGGTTTTTCAGCCAAATTGGTTATTGAATTGGCTTCTTGGACTGTTATGATTGGGATCTCCTAGGGGTCATCTTGCTCCTTCTCCAGACTCCAGGCAAGAGTCACCATGGAAGTTCGTATCCTTTTCCTTAAAGTTACCGGGGCTGAAGAAATGGGTAAATGAGCTCAGAGACAGACTGGAATTTCCCACTAACTACATTAGGTGGCAAG
>NW_023190853.1:0-865 GCF_002007445.2 Ailuropoda melanoleuca | reverse complement strand
GATTTAAAGTTAACTCCTCTTTCTTTCCCTACTCTTCTTCCTCCAGCTTGCTAACTAGTTTATGACCGGGGGCTGGAACAGAGAAGCAGTGCCATTTTAAGATGCTGATACATTTGTTACGCCTGGCAAACATTTACAACTGACACTTTCTCTCGTAGACACTTTGCTAGGTTCTTTAGAGTTTCCTCTGCTGGTCCTCTCCGACTGAAACTCCCTTGATGTGGTAGTGTCTTNTGATGTGGTAGTGTCTCCTTTGGCAGCTACCCTCCCCACCACCCCAACCCAACAGACTGTCTCTCAACAGTCTGCTGCACACAGACTCTCTCTGTGGTCCTCAGGGGAAGGATTTTAAATTACTCGAGTCTGACTCACCTACTCTGGGATTTGTGCACCTTGAACTTACTGTCAGTGGGAAGGGCAATCACCTCCCTGACCAGCAATGCCCGTTCTGCTCCCACTGTGCAGCCCAAGCCCCTTTAGCTTTCCCATACAGGAGTCAAGCAAGGTCCTCTGTGTCCTCCAACTGCAAGGAACACATGTCAAGCTGCAGCTTAAGGGGTCTCAGTGAAGCCCCTCTCGTTAGGTATGGGGTAGTGGATAGGGATGGTTCTCCCCTCCTTCTTGTGAACTGGACTCAAGGGCAGTTCTCTTTCAAGTTATCCCCCTCAAATTCCTTTTCCATCTCCCAAACCTGATCCTCTTATAACCTTGGTGTGGGTGAGGGGCTCCAGGAAATCCGTAACCAGGTTTCAGCATACCTCCTTTATAAATTTCCATATGGTCTTGCACCACTTTTGTCACATGGCTTTACTCTAATGTGGTAACTCAACTGAAACTACCAACTTATTTTATATGTTGATAGAGC
>NW_023190852.1:0-890 GCF_002007445.2 Ailuropoda melanoleuca | reverse complement strand
AGAAAATCAATTATTCTCATTAGGCTCATCATATGTTATTCACAATTTCAATCCACTGGATTCCTTGGAAATTCTTGGATCCATGATAAATATTCCTTCTTGATCCAGAATTATATTTAAATTTTTTTTATTAAAGTATAGTTGACACACATTGTCACATTAGTTTCAGATGTACAGCATAATGACTTGACAACATTATGCTGTGCTCACCACAATTGTAGCTGCCATCTGTCACCATACAATGCTATTATAATACTATTGACAGTATTCCTTATACTGTACCTTTCATCCCTGTGACTTATTCATTCCATAACTGGAAGTTTGTACCTCCCACTCTCCTTCAGCCATTTCTGTGCCTCCCCCACCCCCTTCTCCTCTGGCAACCATTAGTCTGTTCTCTGTACTTAATGTGTCTGTTTCTGCATTGTTTGTTCATTTGTTTTGTTTTTAGATTCCACATACAAGTGAATTATATGGTATTTGTCTTTCTGTGACTTATTTCACTTAGCATTATACCCTCTACACCCGTCCAAGTTGTCACAAATGGCAAGATCTCATACTTTTTAATGAATGAGTTTATAAAGTGAGTACTCAGATTATTCTTTGGCACCTACAATCTGTAGGATGAAGCCAAACCTGAAAACATGCATGGGTAGGACTTTCTAAGAAAATGGAGGCTAGATTAAGAGGGATACAGAGGGACAAAGAGAAACAATGCAAGGGGGGATTCTCTCCCTCCTGCAACTTGTTACCTAGATATGAGATAACATGGCATTTCCTTTCTGCTTTAGCCATTAAAATAAAAAATGTATTTACTGTAGTCAAAGTATTTCTATTTAATGTGTCATCTACTTCTGTAAGACCTAGTAGGTGTCTATGGTAGAATTTCA
>NW_023190851.1:0-851 GCF_002007445.2 Ailuropoda melanoleuca | reverse complement strand
CCCTCAAGAATGGCTTGCTCATTGACATCCCTAGTTATGGGAAGGGCTCCATACATTTTTCTTTTAAAAGGTAAAAGATTTATGCCATCTGAAAGAAACCAGAGTATATATATATATTTTTTTATAATCTGGGTATTTATTGTGGAAATAATTACACAAGATCGTAAAACAACTAAGCGTTTATGTTAAGATATTTACATTTTATTTTCTTGTCTCCCTGAGCTAGGCTACTGTTTTCCCACACACTCCTAGGAACCTCTTACGAGTTTCAGTGACTCAGTTTCCCCCTCTGAACAAAGCGTGTGGAGGAACGTTTTTTGAAGACAAAGTTTCTTGGTATTCGCACGGAGATCAGAGTGGTTTCAAAGGTTTGCTGTTAATCTCTGATAAATGGTCAATAAGTGAAACTACTTGTGAATATGCCTTTGCTGCAGACTATGCCCTAAGACGCCTGCAATTTGGAGGATTATTACAGCTGTGAGGGTGGTGATGCTATTGCGGCCATTATTATTTCAGATATCAAATCTTAGAACAAAATATTCTTTTTTTAAAAAAGATTTATTTATTCGACAGAGATAGAGACAGCCAGCGAGAGAGGGAACACAGCAGGGGGAGTGGGAGAGGAAGAAGCAGGCTCANAGGAGCCTGATGTGGGGCTCGATCCCATAACGCTGGGATCACGCCCTGAGCCGAAGGCAGACGCTTAACCGCTGTGCCACCCAGGCGCCCCTAGAACAAAATATTCTTACTAGTTTTTTCCCAAATGTTAATTTATTAAAGTTATTAATACTTGGCCTACGGTATTAAAAAGAAAGACAATCTTAAGATATATTTAACATAATGCTTGGGGG
>NW_023190850.1:0-591 GCF_002007445.2 Ailuropoda melanoleuca | reverse complement strand
CAATTTATACACTTCTAATTCTTTTACTGTTTCTAATGTCATGTTTACCTGAACTAATTCTTCTTATTATTATTCATTCTCTATAAATACATTCTTACTTTATTTGTAACTACTTACNACTTACAAAATATGCCGCATAAAAAGATTACAACAGCACTTCTGATTCACTAAAAGGAAGTAATTTATTATGAATTGAGAAGTTGGATTTAAAGGGAAAATGGATTGTAGAACATTGTATAGATCTTTTTTTAAGGAAGAATTTTTCCTCCAGTTCCATCCATGTTGCTGCAAATGTTCTGTAATCGTTCTTTCTGATGGCTGAGTAATATTCCATTGTATATATGGACCACATCTGAATTTTTCTTATAGAGAAAAATTGGCTGCCCTATGAAAATTTAAGGAGATACTTATTAAACAAAAAGTTATTTTACTGAGGGAGCTGAAGTGTAAGTAGAGATGTTGAGGTTGTTTTCAGAGAAGATTTATACAATTTCGGCTGTTCAGAAACTTCAGTGGAATGCATCCTTTTACTACCCAGATGGGAAGGAAGCCAAGAGAACATTAACAAACTTTAGGTCTTGTTATCTCATC
>NW_023190849.1:0-9169 GCF_002007445.2 Ailuropoda melanoleuca | reverse complement strand
GGAGCAGGGAACACGTGCAGTTAATTGTGATAGATACTTCCCAACAGTGGTTGAATTGAGGAAGAATGGATTTGAGACTCGTAAAGTTAAAAAGGAGATAATAATGTGTTATTTCTAACACAGCAGCATTTTTTTTTTAATTTTTCTGTTTGGTAATTTTTTTTTTTTTTTGAGAGAGAGAGACAGAGAGAAAGAGATAGATGTGGGGAAGAAGGGGGAGAGGGAGAGAGAGAATCTTAAGCAGGCTCCACACCCAGTGCAGAACTCGAGGTGGGTCTCCAGCTCATGACCCTGAGATCATGATCTGAGCCAAAATCAAGAGCCTGACATTTAACCAACTAAGCCACCCCAGGTGCCCCTGTTTGGTAATTTTCAAACATACACAAAAGTATAATGAACCATCATAGGCCCAGCACAAAAGTTGTCACTTGCCAATCTTATTTATTGTGCCTTCAGTTTGAATTCATTTCTAATTTGATTTCTTCTTTGACTTATGGTTTATTTACAAATATGTTATTTAGTTTTCAGGTATTATGAGGATCTTCAGAGATCTTTTTATTACTGATTTCTAATTTCATTCCATTGTGTTCAGAGAACATACTTCTTATGACTTGAATCCTTTAAAATTTATTAAGAGTAGTTTTGTGACCCAAAATGTGTGATTCTATCTTAGTAAATGTTTGATGTGCACTTGAAAAGACTGTATTCTGTTATTGTTGGGTAGAGAGTTCCATGTCAGCTAGGTAACGTAGGTTGATAGTGTTGTTGAAATCCTCTGTACCTTTACTGATTTTCTGTCTGTTGAATTTATTTTGTTCTCCTTGTAATTTCTGTTAGTTTCTCCTTCATGTTTTTTGAAGCTCTGTTATTAGATACATAAAAGTTTTAGGTAATACATCCTGTTGGTGAATTGATCCCTCTATCATTATGAAATGGTCTTCTTTATCCCTGGTAGTAGTCTTTGCTCTGAGCATTTACTTTGTCTGATATTTAATGTTGCCACTCCAGCTGTCTTTACATTTGTGTTAGCATGAAATATCTTTCTCTATCCTTTTATTTTTAACCTGTTTATATTCTGGTGTTGCAGTGCATTTCTTGTTTGCTGCATTTAGTTGGATCTTGTGTTTTTATACAGTTTGACGATTTCTGTCTTATAATTAAAGTATTTATACCATTTATATTTAGTGTGATCATTGATGTGGTTTGGGTCAGATCCTTCATCTTGTCCCATTTGTTCCCTTTTCCTTCTTTTCTGCCTTCTTTTGAATTGGGAGGGAGAGTTTCAAACTAACAATACCAATACTTTTACTAACAATCATTATGCAGAAGAACAATCAAGACTTCTTGGAGTTCAGTAGGATATGACCTGTCCTACACTTAGGCTCATTTGTTTCATCTTGCTTTCTACTTTTAGTGATTTTTCCCCCCACTTTGATTTAATTTGATTTTTTTTTATCTCCAAAATCAAAACTACAGAACAAGGTGAATTCAGAGAAGACCAGTGTTTATTCCTGTCCCTTTCAGCCTGTTTCCTTTTTCTCTGTATAGATAACTACCTGTACTTTTCTTTGGTGTATTCTTCCATTTTTCTTTTAAATGATGTATTTATGCATATGCGTTTGTATGTATACATGTGTACACATACATGTATACATTTATTTTTTATATCTCCATTCCTAACTTAAAGGGAGTATTCTATGTACACTACACTACACCTTTTTTTTCCCACATGTTTAATGTATCCTGGAGATCATTCTTAGCAGCCTACAGTGTTCTTACTCTCTTTTATAATTACTATGTTGTGTGGGTGTAATAGTTTATTCACCTAGTCTTCTATGAGTGGGCATTTGGGTTTTTCCCCAATATTTTGCCATTATATAATATAGCAACCAATAACAGTGTATATGGTTTGTATTTGTAGATGTTTATCTTTGGGGCAAATTTCTAGAAGTAGCCTACTTTTAGTTTATTTTAATGTTTTTGATATAAATTCCACCTGAATCACAACTCTTGAGTAATAATAAAATAGGTGCATTTCCTTATTTTTCCCCTTCCCCATCTTTTTTCCCTTACCCAAGTTAAAGGGAAAAAAAAGGTCTTAGAATTTATCTTTTGTCAAAAGACAAAATTCTTTTGTCTCAGAATTTACTGAGACTTTTTTTAACCATTGCATGTCCTTTTTTAAAATTTCACAAAGCTATTATTTCCTTGTTTTCTGAGATCAAGGTAATACAAAAGCAATGGAAGGAAATACAAAAAGCAGTGAAGAAAATAACAATTACTCAAAAAACCTCCTTTAGACTGAATCATGGTTCGTATTTGGAATCTATCCTTGAAGTCTTTTTTTTTTTTTAACTTCTTCTTATAGAAAAATTCAAACATGAAACTAAAAAGTATAATACTTCCCCATGTACCCTTCCCATCCCTAAGCTTCAACAAATATCAATTCATAACTAAACATGTTTCATCTATAGATCCACTACTCCCTCTCCCCACCAAAAAAATGGATTATTTTGAAGTAAATTCCAGATATGTATTTCATCCACAAATATTTTAATATGTGTGTCTAAAAGATAAGAACTTTTTACTTAAAAAACATAACCATGGGCCCCTGGATGGTTCAGGCAGTTAAGCATCTGACTCTTGGTTTCAGCCCAGGTCATGATCTTGCAGTCTTGGAATTGAGCCCCAAGTCCACCTCTGAGCTCAGAGTGGAGTCTGCTTCAGATTTCTCTCCCTCTCCCCTGTGCTCGCAGTCTCTCACTCACTCTCTTTCTCTCAAATAGATAAATAAAATCTTTAAAAAAAAGACCACAATATCATCACTATAAAATAAACCCCACCTTTAATACTTTCTTAATGTTATGAAATAGCAAGTCAGTATTCACATTTCTCCCATTGTCTGTAAATATTTGTTAGAATTAAGATCCAAACAATGTCTATTTAGTGTGATAGTGTGTAATGTTTCTTAATCTTTCTTTCTCTTTTCTTGCAGTTTATTTGTTCCAGAAACACTTTTCTTACAGAGTTACTGTATTCTGGATTTTGTTGGTTGTATATGTGTTTTATTATTTTACATGTTCCTGTATTTCTTCTAAACTGGTATTTAATTCTAGAGGCTTGATCAGGTTCAGGTTTTTTTGTGGTTTGGCTTGTTTGCTTTGCACTAATATTTCATACATAATGGTGTGTGCTGCATAACATTTGGTTGTTTTCCTTTATGTGAAATTAGCAGCCATTAGTTATCCTTACTTGGAATTTATTATTAGAGTTACAAAATTATATTCTAATTCTCTTATTTTGTCTGTAGTTATTAGTTGTAATACTTCTGTAAAGGGAACCATCCTCTCATCTGTGTCTTGGTTACTCTGAAGTATAGCTCATTTAAAAAAATTAGGATAAAAGCTTGCTTTTACTCATTATTTTTCAGCATCTTCCGAAGTTTATCCTATGTTTTCCTTTTAAATTATTGTCATGAACTTGAAGATTTAAATATATTTGATATGTTTCAATCCATAGCAGTTATTATTCTTATTAATACTCAGATTGTTCATCTTTGATCTATGGGATCCTCTTTACCCCCTCTGATTTGGCTCCTTTTGGATTCTGTGGCCCTGGTCATTGAAGTGGGTGAAGCCTTTTATTTGGTACTCTGTTGGCAGTGAAATGATTCCCTTCATCTGTGCTGTTCCATCTGACCCTCTCTAGGTACTGTTCCATGGGGGAACATAGACCATGGGGGAGCCAGTGCTTTCTTTGGGTTAGCCTCTTTTTGTACAAAGTGATTGGTAAGTGATTAAAAGCTTGACTGTTACTTTCATTCTGGCTTGTCTTTCATTCTGGCTTGTTGTCTTAGTTTTTCTGACAACTGGCAATTCAGCTCTTTTCAGCTCATCTTTTGATGGTTTGATGTGGTATTCTTGACAGTTGGGTGTGGTAGCAGTTTTGTCAAGGTACTTGATAGTGTTGTATATAAATCCTCTATATCATCACTGCCATTTTTATCTACTCGTTTCGTTAGTTGCCGAGAGTAAGATGTTAAAATTTCCAAATCTGATTGTGGATTTGTCCATTTCTTCCTTTAGTTCTGTTAGTTTTTGCTTCATATATTTTGGTACTTTGTTGTTAAATCTCCACACATTTAGGATTTCTATGTCTTCTTGATGAATTTATGCTCTTTGTCTCTTGTAGTAGTCTTTGTCTTGATCTCTGTTTTGTCTTATATTAATACGAGTACATAGGCTTTCTTTTGCTTAGTATTTTTGCTTAGTATGGTATATCTTCCTCCACCATTTTACATTCTTCTTTGTTTTTTAAGTTTTTATTTAAATTCCAGTTAACATACAGTGTAATATTAGTATCAGGTGTACAATATAGTGATTCAACATTTCCATACAGCAGCTGATGTTCATTTCAGCAAGTGCCCTCCTTAATCCCCATCACCTATTTTATCAGTCTCCCTGTCCACCTCACTTCTTGTAACCATCAGTTTGTTCTTTATAGTTAAGAGTCTCTTTCTTGGTTTGCTTCCCTCTTTGTGTTCCCCTTTGTTTGTTTTGTGTTTTAAATTCCACATATGTGTGAAATCATATGATATTTGTCTTTCTTTGACCGAGTTATTTTGCATAGGATAATACTCTCTAGCTCCATCCATGTCATTGCAGAAGGCAAGATTTCATTCTTTTTATGGCTGAGTAATATTCCATTGTGTATATATACCACATTTTCTTTATCCATTCATCAGTCGATGGATACTTAGGCTATTTCCATAATTTGGCTATTGTTGGTAACGCTGTTATAAAACATCAGGGTGTATGTATCCTTTTGAATTAGTATTTTTATATTCTTTGTGTGAATACCTAGTAGTGCAATTTTGGGGTCATGGGGTAATTCTATTTTTAACTTTCTGAGGAACCACCATACTGTTTTCCAGAGTGGCTACACCAGTTTGCATTCCCACCAACAGTGCACAAGTGTTCTCCTTTAACCACATCCTAGCCAACACCTGTTGTTTCTATTATTGTTGATGTTGGCCATTCTGACAGGTATGAGGTGATATGTCATTGTAGTTTTGATTTGTCTTTCCCTGATGATCAGTGATATTGAGCATCTTTTCATCCATCTGTTGTCTCACATTAATACAGATACACAGGTTTTCTTATGCTTAGTATTTGTATGGTATATCTTCCTCCACAACTTTACTTTCAACCCATCTGTGTCTTTATATTTAAAGTACTTTTCTTCTAAAGAACGAATAGTTGAAGCTTGCTTTTTTTTTTTCTTGTCTTGACATTGTCTTTTAATTGGAGTGGTGGGACTATTTACCATTTAGTTTAATCCCTGCTGTGGACAGAAGCCCCCCAAATACCTCTTAAGAAGTGCTTGGCACATTTTACAGTTAGTTCATATAAATTTCCTTGTGTCTTATCTTTGTAATGAATTTAAAGGAAACTATGATATTTTATCTTACCTGAAGTATTTTTGGTTGTTAAGATGGGCACAATTATCTATTTAACTTTCCATGTCTGGAGGAAGTAGAATTTTTAATTAAATGTTTATTGAATATAGAATTGATTCTTCATAGGGGCAGTGGTCCTCCCTAGAGGATGTTTTAGAAATACATCTGTGTGCTTTTGAATGTTAAAATAACTGAGTTGAAAGTGAAGTCTTCTGGCTACTGAAGGACTGAAGTGATGGATGTCAATTATAGGGTAGATGATTTTTCTATAAAGGGATAGACAGTAAATATTAAGATTTCTGGGCCAGATGGTTTCTGTTGCAGTTATTTGACTCTGCCACTGTTGTGTGGAAGTAGGCAAAGATAATTTGTAAACAATTGAGTGTAGATGCGTTCCAGTAAAGCTTTATTTACAAAAATAGTTGGTGGGCAGTAGTTTGCTAACTTCTAATCTAGATGCTCTGCAGTACACAGCAAATAATTGTTCTATGACCTGCAAAATGAAGACCTTGGCTGGGGAAGAAATGTGTTTATAATAATCTGGGTCTAGAACTTCTCACATAAAGCATTATTTTTGCATGAGTTTTACAAACTGCTGAATTTATCTGTTACTATTATTGCATGGTTTTACTCTTAATCTTCCAGGAATGCTTGAGAATGATTGAGAAAAGACTGTACTTTGTTTTATTCAGAAGTTTACTGTGAGTTTTAAAGTCACAGCACTGATGGCAACACTGCTTGTGATATTTTCCTTACCAGTATCACATACTTGTAGAAGCCTACATTTGTAGATAATGAATTTCTTTGAGTCTATACATATCCAAACACATCACACGCATACATACGTATGCATACATACATATACACATATATAGACTTTATTTCAAAGTGTCAAATATAAATAAAAGTTTTCAGCAAAACTTAGTTGAAGACTTCTGGGGAAGATGCCAGAGTAGGAGGACCCTAAGCTCACCTCGTGTCATGGATACAAACTAGATAACACCCACATCAGTGTAAATAACCCAGAAAATAACCTGAAGACTGGCAGAACAGACTCTCCAGAGCTAAATGTAAGGAATAGGCCACACTGAAGAGGGTAGGAGGGTAGGGATGCAGTTGGGAGCTAAATGGACCCACAGGACTGTCTGCAGAAAGGAGGGACACTGCAGGCATGTAGAGGGGAAAACAAACATCCTCACACCAACACCCCAGGAATGGGAGCCCACATGGGGAGATGGATCCCCTTAGTATTTGGCTTTGGAAATCAGAGGGGCTGGATTTCTTGAGTCCTTGCAAACAGGGGGCTTAACACATGGAACTTTAAAAATCACTAGGCTTTGCTCTGGAAGAGGTGGGAGGGTGAGAGAAAAATTGAGTCCCTGCCCTTAAAGAGATAGCACAAAAAACAGCCCCATGGAGATGCAGCATAGAAGTAGCAGTTTGAAAAATGCCTGGGGTATATCAGAGAGAGATTTGTTTACTTATCTCAGAATTTGTGCTGGAGGGGCAGGAATCACTGGGAGTCATCTCCAAGTGCAAAAGAGCTTGCAGGCACCATTTTCCTTCCCCACACCCCCCCAGTGTAGACACACAGACACTTACGGGAACCAGTGCAGCACTGGCATTTACTACATAACTTGCTAATGGTGGCCCCGCCCCTGCATCCTTCTGTGGATCTGCCCCTTGCAGCCAGGCCTCTGCCCTGGGACTCTTCCCACAGCAGACCTGTGCAAAATTTACACCCTGCAACCCACACCTGCATATTCCTGCAGACCTCTTCCTCCAATATGCCAGGCTAGAGCTAATCCAAAGTGGTGCCACAAGCTTGGCAGTCTGCATACATCCTCGACAGGGGTCAGCAACCACTCCAATGTGACTCCTGCCTGGAAGAGAGGGGAAGGTAACCACACACACCAGTCCAACTGCAGCCCGAGCTGGGGGTTGGGGACAGACATCTGGTCTGACTACAGGCGCTGCCCACCAATTAAAGCTTCTTAGGGGACAAGACAGAATGTGCCCTGTAGTTCAGTGGTACTTCAACTTTGGCAAATGCCCGATGGGACTCAGCTTAAGCCCAGTGCAGCCCCAGACTGGCCCACAAACAACACAGGGACCAAGCTTTACCCACAACAGGCAGAAAGACATTGCAGACACCTGGACTAAAGGCAAAAGTGGCTCAGCCACAAAGCAGGGAGCAACATGCAACACACATAAAGGACACACCTGAAGTGCCAGGTTCTGGTGAACAGGGGACATTGTGTTGCAGGGTACTACAGGACCTCTTCTTCGTAAGACTGCTACTTTCAAGAACAGGAGATATAGCTGACTTTCCTAACATACAGAAATAGACATTGAGAGATAGACAAAATGAAGAGACAGAGGGATATGTCCCAAATGAAAGAACAGGACAAAATCACAGCAGGAGACCTTAATGAAATGGAGATAAATAATATATATCTGATAGAGAATTTAAAGTAATGGTCATAAAGATACTCACTGGACTTGAGAAAAGAGCGGAGGACATCAGTGAGACCCTTAACAAAGAGATAGAAAACATAAAAAAGAGCCAATCAGAGCTAAAGAACTCAATAACTGAAATTAAAAATACACCAGATAGAATCAATAATAGTCTAGACGGAGCAGAAAAACAGAGGATAGAATAATGGAAAGCAATCAAGCTGAATAAGAGAGAGGAAAAAATGATAAAAAATGAAAATAGACTTAAGAGAACTGAGCAACACCATCAAGTGTAATAACAGTCACATTACAGGGATCCCAGAAGAAGAGAGAGAAAAGGAGGCAGAAGATGTATTTGAAGAAATAATAGCAGAAACTTCCCAAATCTGGAAAAGGAAACAGAAATCCAGATCTAGGAGGCACAGAGAACCTCCAACAAAATCAATACTTGGAGGTCCACACCAAGATACATAGTAATCCAAATGGCAAAAAATAGTGATAAAGAGAGAATTTTAAAAGCATCAAGAAAAAAAGAACAGTTACATATGAGGGAAAAGGCTCGTGTAGCCTATTAGCTGATTTTTCAACAGAAACTTTGCAGACCAGAAGGAAGTGCCATGATATATACAGAGTGCTAAATGAAAACCCCGCAGTTAAGTATACTCTGTCTGGCAGAGCTATCATTCAGAATAAAAGAGATAGAGTTTCCCAGACAAAAGTTAAAGAAATTCATGTCCACTAAGCCAGCCATATGGAATGTTAAAAGAGACTCTAAGTGGAAAGGAAAGACCATAAGTAGGAATAAGAAAGTAGGAAGAATAAGAACAGTAAAAATAAGTATATCTATAAAAATCAGTCAAGGGATTCACAGAAGAAAAGGATGTAAAGTATGACATCATATACCTTAAGTGGGGGGAGGGGAAGGAGTAAAGAATGGTTTCGAACTTAAGCAACCATCAACTTAATGTAGACTACCAAATTCAGGAGATGTTATACACAAAGCTAATGGTAACCAAAATAAAAAAATCAGTAATAGATGTGCAAAAAAATAAAGAGGATGGAATCCAAGTAGATCACTAAAGAAAGCCAGCAACGAAAGAAGACAGCAAGAGAAGAAAGGAGCAGAGACCTACAAAAACAACAATTAAATAATGAAATGGCAGGAAGAACATACTGATCAGTAATCACTTTGAATGTACATGTACTAAATGCTGCAATCAAAAGGCATAGGGTGATGGTATAGATAAAAAAAAA
>NW_023190848.1:0-1188 GCF_002007445.2 Ailuropoda melanoleuca | reverse complement strand
AGCCTGGAAATACCGGCTCACAGTGTGCCCATCCCCATCCCCCCTCGCAGGGGACATGGACACTCTACCCACACAGGGTTGCCTGAGTATCGGCATGGCAGTCTCCTCCCCCAAAACACAGGCTGAAAAATCAAGAAGCCCACATCCCTAGGGTCCCTATAAAACAAATGCACACTGCCTGGGTCCTGGTCAATAATTTGGNGGGCTCTGGACAACCCTGCAATCTCTCTTCATCAGAATGACGAGAAGGAGAAGTCCCCCCCAGCAAAGAAAAGATAATGAGTCTGTGGCCTCTGCCACAGAATTGGCCTCGGCCACAGAATTAATACATACGGATGTATCCCAATTATCAGAAATGGAATTCAGAGCAACAATGGTCAAGATGATGAGTAAACTTGAAAAAAGCATTAACGAAAATGTTAATGAGAATATAGAATGTCTAAGGGCTGAAATGAGAGTGAATTGGCAGAAATTAAAAAATTCTATGAGCCAAATGCAGTCAAAACTAGAGGCTCTGATGGACAGGGTCACCGAGGCAGAGGAACGCGTTAGCGAATTGGAGGATGGGTTAGTAGAAGAAAAAACGAAAATAGAAGCTGGTCTTAAAAAAATCCACGCCCACGAATGTAGATTACGGGAGATTACTGACTCTATGAAACGATCCAATGTCAGAATCATCGGCATCCCCGAGGGGGTGGAGAAAAACAGAGGTCTAGAAGAGATATTTGAACAAATTGTAGCTGAAAACTTCCCTAATCTAGCAAGGGAAACAAACATTGGTGTCCAAGAGGCAGAGAGGACCCCTCCCAAGCTCAACCATGACAAACCTACGCCACGTAACGTCACGTCATAGTGCAGTTCGCAAGTATTAGATCCAAGGATATAGTATTAAAAGCGGCCAGGGAAAATAAATTTCTCACATACCAAGGCAAAGGTATCAGAATTATGTCAGACCTGTCTACACAGACCTGGAATGAGAGAAAGGGTTGGGGGAGACATTTTTAAAGCCCTTTCAGAGAAAAACATGCAGCCAAGTACCTTTATCCAGCAAGGCTGTCATTCAGAATTGATGGAGAAATAAAGACCCTCCAGAATTGTCAGTCATTGCCCAATTTCATAACCACGAAACCAGGCCTACAGGAGATATTAAGGGGGGTTCTATAAAGGTAAAAAGGCCCCAAGAGTGAT
>NW_023190847.1:0-1674 GCF_002007445.2 Ailuropoda melanoleuca | reverse complement strand
TCCCTCATATGTCACTGATGAAAGTCTAAGTCTAGAAAAATCCTGTGGACTTGTTTTCTCCATAGTAAGGGGACTTGGCCTCCTGCTGATTTTCAGGCTCTACCTAAACACTACCAAGTGGAAATTTGTAGGAAAGAAGTGATATTACACACTGATGTCTCCAGTTATGGCTAGATGACTACAGATACAGTTTGGCTTGGGTTTTTGTGGCCATATTTACCATGTGGTCATTTTCATATGGCCGGAGAAACACTACAGTTCAATCATATAGGAAATAAAATGTGAATTATAGATATACTGTGTGGCCACAAATGGTTGATAAGTTGGTAATCTGACTGATATGATGGGAGGTAGATTCTTGCTGAGTTTCAGAGCTGGCAGAGCTTGATTTGTTCCTTTGGATATACCAAATGTGGAAGTGGAAAGAATTTGTATAAGGCAAGCAGAAATAAAACCCAGAGTGTCTTGAGGGAGGCCAACATGGGTTTGCTTTAATGGTGCAGTATTTCTGACCTTTCTCCTGTGGTGGTATGTAAAGGACATTTTAAACAGAGGTATGTTCCACTGTTTAAGACTTAAATTAATGAAAGAAATAAAGACCAAAATTACTGCCTCCAAAGCATATAACTGAGTGGGTAGGCCAAGACATTGTTCACAGAAATTGCTCAACAAATATTGACTGTCAACATCAGCATCATGGACATTGTCATCCTTATTTTTACGTTATCCTATTTCACCCCATCTTTCTTGGGAACTACAGCTAGATCTTTAAAAGATAAGCTTGATATCTTAGATATACTGTTGCTTGCATATATTGAGAAGATGGTCACTCAGGAAATTATGGCAAAACATCTGTTTTTAGAATTTATTATTGATGTGTACATGACATACAATATTACATCAGTTTCAGCTGTACAACATAGTGATACGACAGTTCTATATATTATTCACTGCTCACCAAGATAAGTGTAGTCAGCCATCTGTCACCATACAACAGTATTACAGCATTATTGATTCTATTCCTTATGCTGTACTTTTCATCCCCTTGACTTATTTATTTCTTAATGAAGTTTGAACCTTTCAATCCCATTTAACTTTTTCACCTTTCCCCACACAACCACCTCTACCAACCACAAGTTTGTTCTCTTACGTAAGAGTCTGTTGGCTTGTTTGTTTTGGCAAAGTATTTATTTTATAAGGTCTTCGTAGAGTGTGTGACCTATCCTACTATAAAGTCCTGAGAGCATGAGAAATGTCAGCATCACAGGATATTCGAATGCCTGCTTGTGAAATCACCTTCTGAAGACAAGTTTCTGAGCACTTCCTCAGGAATCCCAAGCTCTGTAGAGAGATTGGTCTGTTGCTCTCTGGCCGTGGGCTCTCCCTTCTCCTCCTTTGAGAGCACCAGAAGGGGATCCATCATTAGTGCGAGCTTTGAAATTAGTTTTGCTCAGACACCTCAGAGTTGCTCCAACCAGGTCTCCCATTTGTTACTGCAGAGATGTTTAAGGGCATTTGTATCCCAGACTGGGGAGTTGGTGGTGGGCTAGCTTTTAGTGTTCAGAGTTCTGCTCACAGGTCCCATTAGTTTCGTTGCTGAGATAGTAACTCACCTCTATGCTGTCCCTACTTTTACATAGATAACTTTTTGTTATGACTTATTTTGAAGTGAAG
>NW_023190846.1:696-881 GCF_002007445.2 Ailuropoda melanoleuca | reverse complement strand
AATCCAACTGTACATTAAAAGGATTATCCATCATGACCAAGTGGGATTCATCCCTGGGATGCAGGGGTGTTTCAAATTCGCAAATCAATCAGTGGCTTAGATTTTATCCAGAAAGAAAAATTCAAAAATCATATGATTCTCTCAATAGATGCAGAAAAAGCATTTGACAAAATACAGCATCCTTT
>NW_023190846.1:331-513 GCF_002007445.2 Ailuropoda melanoleuca | reverse complement strand
TATTCAACATAGTACTAGAAGTCCTTGCAACAGCAATCAGACAACAAAAAGGGATAAAAGGTATCCAAATCGGCATTGAAGAACTCAAAATGTCTCTCTTCACAGATGACATGATACTCTATATGGAAAACCCAAAAGAATCCACTCCCAAACTATTAGAAGTTATAGAGCAATTCAGTAAT
>NW_023190846.1:0-303 GCF_002007445.2 Ailuropoda melanoleuca | reverse complement strand
GGATACAAAATCAATGCCCAGAAATCAGTTGCATTTCTATACACGAATAACGAGACTGAAGAAAGAGAAATTAGGGAATCCATCCCATTTACAATAGCACAAAAACCATACGTTACCTTGGAATTAACTTAACCAGAGACGTAAAGGATCTATATTCTAGAAACTATAAATCACTCTTGAAAGACAGTGAGGAAGACACAAAAAGATGGAAAAATATTCCATGCTCATGCACTGGAAGAATTAACATAGTTAAAATGTCCATGATACCCAGAGCAATCTACACTTTCAATGCTATCCCGATCA
>NW_023190845.1:1247-1397 GCF_002007445.2 Ailuropoda melanoleuca | reverse complement strand
AAGATTTTATTTATTTATTTGAGACAGAGAGACAGACAGTCAGCAAGAAAGGGAACCCAAGCAGGGGAGTGGGAGAGGAAGAAGCAGGCTCCCAACAGAGAAGCCCGATGAGGGACTCCTTTCCGGAACGCTGTGCTCACACCCTAATCC
>NW_023190845.1:369-917 GCF_002007445.2 Ailuropoda melanoleuca | reverse complement strand
TAACTCTGTTTCTGTTGGTGCTGCTCAACCCTGCAGCATCCCGGGCTGTGCGCCCCACACCCGGCGTCCCAGCCCTCACTTCCAGGGCCGGCGTGTCTCTGTCATTTGTGTTTCTAACCCCGCCAGCCGCCAGCCGCCAGCCGCCCCGCGCGTGCTCCCGAGCTCCCGAGCTCCCGAGCTCCCTGTTTCTGTATGGTTCGTCTGTGTTCTGGAGCGCCAGTTTTCAGTCTGGTCGCGCTTGCACTCCTGAGCTCTCGGTTTCACTCTAGTTCGAGTGTGTGGTCGGGAGCTCCTGTTTTCAGTTTGGACACGGGCGTTCCCACACTCACTGTCTCAGTCCGCTCTCTTGCGGGTGCTGGTCTGAGAGTCCAGCCCGCTCCCCAGCACAAGGGGCTATTGCTTCCCGGCGCCTGAGCGCAGAGGCTCCCTCCCCCTTCCCTTTATCTTCCTATATCTGTGCTCGGATTCACAGCTCCCCGCTTCGTACCTCAATACTCAGCACTGGAGATGTTCATTTGTAGAGATCCAGATGTATCTTCCTGCGTCTC
>NW_023190845.1:0-326 GCF_002007445.2 Ailuropoda melanoleuca | reverse complement strand
CTCGACTGGGACCAGCTGAGAAAGGGTCGCCTACTCCTCCTCCATCTTTTCTCCTCCTTGCAGAAAGTGGTTGCCTTTCTGTTCATAGAGTTTCTGTTACTCTTTTCTTCATTCTCCAGTTGCATTCATAGGTATTCGGAATGGTTTGGTAGCTCTCTTGCTGAATTCCTGGGACCAGACGAACTTTAGGTCTCCTGCTCCTCTGCCATCTTCGAACGCTGAGCTGGAGCTCAACTCCTGTTTTAAACTGGGTTCCTGCTGCATTGTCCACAATAGCCAAATCATGGAAGGAGCCGAGATGCCCTTCAACAGATGACTGGATTAAG
>NW_023190844.1:0-1074 GCF_002007445.2 Ailuropoda melanoleuca | reverse complement strand
CTAAGGCCAGGCCAATCCTTCTCCTGACATCCCCACCCCCGACCCCCACCAACCCAAGACATCCCTACACGGGCCTCCTCAGAGCATGACCACAGCATCAATGACCCACATTCTAGCCTTCTCCCTGCACTAACCACACGACCACACTGACTGGTCAGCTCTCATGGCCAAGATCACTCCCACCTCCCTCTGTCTCTCCTTCCCTCCCTCCAGCTGCCCATCCTCTCCAGGGACTGAGACAGGGGGCCAGTTCTCATCAATCCCATTGGCACCTGCTAGCCCACAGCCTCTGTTGGCAGAAACAACTTTTGAGTGAAGGACCATGAGGAAGGCTGCCTTCCAAGAAGCATCCAACCTTTTTGTTCAGTCTTCCTCTCTTTCTTGTATCAAAACCTCATTCAAGAGCTTGTGGGGCATGAATCAAAAGACACACACTTAATATACCCATGTGTAATCGACATTTTCATTGAGCTGCTGCCATAGGAATAAAAAACAAAACAAAACCTTCTCTGAATCCTCACTCTCCCTTGGGCCCATTTCTTGTGAGAGATGCCTGTGTCCAATGACCCGGTGATGTGCCCAAAGCTTTGCTGCGGACGTTTCAACATATAAAGTGGAGAGAGTCACTCTTGGCAGGCAGCACCGTCCCGGGGACCACTGCAACCTACAAGGTCAGCCTCTCCCGACTCGTAAGCACAAACCATCCTCTCCAGAACAAAGAATCCCACAATGGAAAATGGACAAGGGGGGGGGTGGCAAATAACATTAGGAAACAATTTCTTTTTGTGGCTTCTTTCAGAATAAAACTCCCTGCAAAACTAACAACAGTGATTTGAATACACAAAGCAGACCAAAGTCAGCATAACTCAGGAGAGAGCTCCACCTGTCCCTCGACAATGTCACCATGTCTTTATCCCAGATCTTGTTGAACTGATCATTTTAGGGCGGCTACTAAGACACAGAGGTGTCCTCCCCTCTTTGCAGTTTGCATCTTCTTACCCTGTGGCTGGGTCCACCCGTCAGAGATTTAAGCTTTGCTTTTAAGTACAAAATCCAGAGGAAACAGGAAGGAGA
>NW_023190842.1:0-594 GCF_002007445.2 Ailuropoda melanoleuca | reverse complement strand
TGTAATGTGTATGTGTTACTCAAAATGCTTCTTCACAGGAGATTTGTATATTCTCCCCCATTTCTTTATTTTTTCAATCAGTTATATCATTATGGACTCAGAAGTTTAATTTAGACTTTGAATTAAAATCCAGTAATACTTTATGTTGTTGCTCAAATTGTTTCTATTTTGCCATTGGGAATACTTTCAGTTGGCTCCTGTGTCCCTTTGATATCCTCCCTTTTCTGTTGTNCCTCCCTTTTCTGTTGCTGTTGTTGTTGTTGTTGTTAGCACTTCCTTAATTTTTGGCACTACAAGACGATCCAAATTCACCTTATATATTTCCTGCCACAGTCCTACAATCAGTCTTTTCTTTAAGAACCCTGGTTCCTTCTAAGAAGGGTGGTATTGGAAACCAACATGGATAGTTTGAGCATTAGGCATGTTTGTTGCTACTGGGATGTCCTTAAGTCTAGGCTTTTTCAGCTAACAGGGTAAGAAAATGCACATGTGTATACTGACCCATGCATTTACATGCATTGCGATAAATACATTTATTACATATACTTACAGATATGTGTAAATGCATGGGTTAGTAAACATTCTAACAATGAG
>NW_023190841.1:0-1914 GCF_002007445.2 Ailuropoda melanoleuca | reverse complement strand
AATTGTCATATCCACTTGTTGAATACTTCCTTTAAGAATAATATAATGCCCTTCTGTGTCTCTAACTATAGTCCTTAGTTTAAAATCCAATCTATCTGATATGAGAATTGTTACCCCAGCTCTCTTTTGAGGTCCATTGNCCCCTGTTGGGGGCATATATATTAATAATTGTCATATCCACTTGTTGAATACTTCCTTTAAGAATAATATAATGCCCTTCTGTGTCTCTAACTATAGTCCTTAGTTTAAAATCCAATCTATCTGATATGAGAATTGTTACCCCAGCTCTCTTTTGAGGTCCATTGGCGTGAAAGATGGTATTCCATCCCTTTACTCTCAGTCTGAATGCATCTTTGGGTTCAAAATGAGTCTCTTGTAGACAGCAAATGGATGGGTCATTTCTTTTTATCCAATCTGCAACCCTGTGGCGTTTTATGGGAGCGTTTAAACCATTCACATTGGTACTGAGAACTAAGAGATAGAATTTTAATGATGCCATGTTGCCAGTAAAGTCTTTGTTTTTATCGGTTGCGGCTTTCTGTTCTGCATCACTCTTGGGGCCTTTTTACCTTTATAGAACCCCCCTTAATATCTCCTGTAGGGCTGGTTTCGTGGTTACGAAATTGGTTAATGACTGGCGATTCTGGAACGTCTTTATTTCTCCATCAATTCGGAATGACAGCCTTGCTGGATAAAGGATCCTTGGCTGCATGTTTTTCTCTGAAAGATCTTTGAAAATGCCCCCCCAACCCTTCCTCTCATTCCAGGTCTGTGTAGACAGCTCTGATGTAATTCTGATACCTTTGCCTTGGTACGTGAGAAATTTCTTTGCCCTGGCCGCTTTCAATATTGTATCCTTGGATCTAATATTTGCGAATTGCACTATGACATGACGTGGTGTAGGTTTGTCGTGGTTGAGCTTGGGTGGGGTCCTCTCTGCCTCTTGGACGTGAATGTTTCCCTCGCTAGATTAGGAAAGTTTTCAGCTACACTTTGTTCAAATATCTCTTCCAGACCTCTGTTTTTCTCCACCCCCTCGGGGATGCCGATGATTCTGACATTGGATTGTTTCATTGAGTCAGTAATCTCCCGTAACCTACATTCGTGGTGTGGATTTTTCTAAGTCCAGCTTCTATTTTCGTTTTTTCCTCTACTAACCCATCCTCTAATTCGCTAACGCGTTCCTCTGCCTCGGTGACCCCGGCCGTCAGAGCCTCTAGTTTTGACTGCATTTGGCTCATAGAATTTTTAATTTCTATCAGATTCACTCTCATGTCCGTCCTTAGGGATTCTATATTCTCAGTAACATTTTCGTTAATACTTTTTTCAAGTCTACTCATCATTTTGACCATTGTTCCTCTGAATTCCATTTCTGATAATTTGGTTACATCCATATCCATTATTTCTGTGGCAGAGGCCATGGACTCATTGTCTTTTCTTTGCTGGGGGGGACTTCTCCTTCTCATCATTCTGATGAGGAGAGGTTGCGGGGTTGTCCAGAGCCCAAATTATTGACTGGGACCCAGGCTGTGCACCCTTGTTTTATAGGGATCTTAGGGATGTGGGCTTCTTCTTTAAAGATTTTATTTATTTATGTGGCAGAGAGCCAACCAGCGAGAGAGGGAATACAAGCAGGGGAGTGGGAGAGGAAGAAGCAGGCTCCCAGCAGAGAAGCCCGATGAGGGACTCCTTTCCGGAATGCCGGGATCACGCCCTAATCTGAAGACAGGCGCTCAATGACCGCGCCCCCCAGGCGCCCCGCGTTGTGGGCTTCTTGATTTTTCAGCCTGCCTTCTGGGGGAGGGGCCTGCCGCGCCGATACTCAGGCAAGCCTGTTTGGGTGGAGTCTCCGTGTCCCCTGCGAGGGGGGATGGGGATGGGCACGCTGTGAGCTGGTATTTCCAGGCTTTTGTT
>NW_023190840.1:0-571 GCF_002007445.2 Ailuropoda melanoleuca | reverse complement strand
TCTACATCCATCATGGGTCTCGAACTTACAACCCCGAGATCAAGAGTAGTATGCTCTCCTGACTGACAGACACCTCGTAAATGTTTCAATTCTGTTTACATAGGTGTACTTTATACAATCACTGTAAGTCAGAGATAGCTTATGAGAAAAGAAAAAACTTTTTCTTAAATCTGCAAAATAAAATATTAAGGAACCAGNGAACTAATAATATTTCAAAGAAAAATTTATACAAAATATAATTATCCTCATTAGTTCATTTAATACCATATTGTTAATTCTTGTTCTGCTTGAATCCAGTTTTTTCATTGGTTCTAGAAATTCTTATCTAGTTCAGTTTTATGATCTTAAAGTTATCAGAAACCTATATTCTAGAGTACTTGTCAGAGTCCTTTTCATGAATCTCTCTGAAGATAAAGCACCTTTGCACAAGCATTAGAGTAAAACAATAACTGTAAATAACAAAAGACCTTAAAAATGTCCATGGTTAAAGATCTGATGAAAATTCATTTGACAAGGAAATGTAGTTATTTCTGTGACAGACAATAACTTAGGATAATAATTGGACAATGAG
>NW_023190839.1:0-1188 GCF_002007445.2 Ailuropoda melanoleuca | reverse complement strand
GTACCTGGTGCTTAGTAACAAAGGAACATGGTACAAGTTGGATACATAAATGGAATGAGCAGATGAATGAATGGGCTGATGATCACACAGTAGGTGAGTTATAGAGAGAGGATTTGGATTCAAGTTGTTTCCCACCATTCGCTCATCACATGTGGCCCCAGCTGGGCTACCGGGCGGTGGGGAGAGAAAAGAGCCAGTGCCCGAACCACTTCTGCTGCCCCTGATTACATTACTCGCTGCAATATGGCCTTGAACGCAGAACTATTAGATTAAAAGTGAAGCAATTTAAAGAACGAGACTTTTGTTCTTGTCAAAGAGAACAGTCTGATTCCCTGTGATTGCTTGCAATCCTGTTCTTTACCAGCATGGACTGTACCTGCACCTTCTCAATCAGAGGAACTTCTCCCCTGCAACTCCATGAACTAATTACATTAGTGCAAGATGCAATCATAAAACTGTCATCAACTGAAAAATCCAAGCTGCTCTTCTGTGAATGCCTTCCTTCCAGTGTGAGCTGTTAACTGTGTCAGCCACCATGTTCTCCAGCAGTGACAGTGTGGGTGCGGGGGTGGACAGTGGGCTTAATTAAATCATTAACCTTCATCACCAGTTCTTTTTAAACCACAGGAAAAAAACACCACCCAAAATGTAATGTGGTATTAGTATGAAATATGGATCTTTTAAGACTTTCTCATATTCCATTTTTAGAACACAGACATAATTATCATGCCTCGCCGAGCATGCTCTGGAAGGTGAACTAAATGATGGCATGCATAATTGGGATTAAGCCCTCGGAGGAACGTGATGATGGTTTTTATAGTTCTGCCCAAATGTGAGGCTCTCCTTATCGAGCCAGAGAGCCCAGCCTTGCGTGGCAAAAATGAGATGACTGGGTCGTGACGGCCCAGGTTTGCTTGCCAATAACATTGAAATCACTTAAGTCATTTTGACACACATCAGCCAAGGTCATCACTAGAGATGGACTTTCCCCTAATAGTGAGGTCTAGAGCTTGGATGAGAGAGTGGAAAACAAAATGCATGATCACTCACCAAAGGCAGCTCTGTGGAGTTCAGCCTGCGTAACAGGCAAGGGCTCCCAGCCGGGATCCTTCACCCTATTAACAAAGAGAGGTCTTCAGCAGCACTAGGCTATCCTTCCCGAGGAAATTCCAGGAATCCAGGCTGAAG
>NW_023190838.1:0-8610 GCF_002007445.2 Ailuropoda melanoleuca | reverse complement strand
AAAATCTTGAAAGTGACTAATTTCCTCTCTAAATTCAAATTATGATTATTATTTTACAGGCTGGGATCCCTCAGCTGGCCCCTGGGGTCACATAGAGCATCTGGACCCAAACACTGTAGTCCCTAGACAATCTGTTATGATCTAGAGGCCTCTGAGATATATGCTCCTTCATTTACTATTCCGACCAGAAAACGAAGTTGAGTTCCAGCAGCAGAACGTGCTGCTGGGTCCCCTTGCAGAGCCAGCACATCTTCTGCGGACATGCTGCTTGGAGCCCCTGAGAGGGCGAGGTAACGTAACGATAGCATCCCCACCCCCAGCCCCCTCCTGACTAGGCAGTTCTACCTCAAACATCAAAGCTGCCGCATGAAAATTTAATTTGAATTTAAAATCCCTGACAGGGCCCAGCACTGGGGAGGCAGGGGTTAACCAGGGAGATAATGAGGCGGCTGCTGCCACTGCTGATTCTGTTGACAGTATTGTATCACCTAATGAATGTGGCGACATAAATCTTGATGAGGGGCAGCCTTAAGTCTCGGGAAAGGTAATGATAATGAGGAGGGGCAAGAGCCCATGCTGCAGATGAAGAGGGAAACCAATAAAATGGCTCGGCCCAGGAGGGGCGGGCTAAGGCTGGGCCCGGCAAGGGTTGACCATTTGGCCCTATTTATGCAGGTTGCCCTGTCTTCCATCCACCAGGCACATTCTAGGGACCACCAGGTTGGCAGGAGTTAGGGAAGCAAAGGAAAAGTGATGTGGAGCATTCTGTGTTTCCCAGTCAGCTCTCCACGGGCCCAGCAAAGCACAGAACTACGATCATTACCAACAACTGGGGTCATCTCCTAATCTCTCCCCCTCTCTCCTCTCAGTGGCAGAAAGAACGGATTTTATAAATCTTGCTGATCCATGGCATCACCGGAAGTCTCTGCTGTATTTTGACTATCACATACTATCACGAACTGCTCTGCCTTCTTTCAGTTAAAGAGTTTGGTGTGATTCCTTTCCTACTGTTTCTTCCCAAATACGTTCCTAGAGCCAGTTGGTAAGACAAAGGACCCCTCCAATAGCCCCACTCTAGAAAAACAAAAACACCAGGAGGCCATTATGGAGGTGAGGTCTGATGTGGCCCAAATAGCTTGTGAGTATTTGAGCAGACTCCTCTAGCCTCTACCTGGAGAGCACTGACAACAAAGGTAATCTTGGCACGGCCTGCAGGTGGCTCTGGGCCCCAGCGCACGGGGGCTCTAACAACCAAGACTTTTCTGGTTTTGCAGACCAGTGGTCCAGGCTTTTCCAGTACAGGAAGGCAAGATGCTGGCAAGAGTCCAACACACTCATGCTGGAGCAGAATATAACTCTTAGGTGGAGAAATGAGCCTTAATACTAGAACATCTGTAAGAGGGAACTGCATTGCTCTGGGCCGTGTCAGACTGGCCAACTTTCCTCTGATTCCAGAACTCAGGAAAGAGATTTCTGATTAAAAAAATAATCTGGACACGTGCTCTCACACCCCACAGCATTTTGAAGGGGCCACCTATCTCTTTCTAGGATCCTCAGATCTGGTTGTGGGTAAGAGTCACCTGGATAACTTTTCAAAATATAGATCCTTGGGCCTCATCCCCAGAGAGATTTGATAAGTGTGGCCTGGACAGAAAAGCATCTTTGTCTTTCCTTTTTTTTTCTTTATCCTTTTTCAATACCCTAGGGGTGGCTATCATATACTACTGGCTGAGGAAATGTCTTACGTGAATGTGGGAAGAAAATAAGGGAGAAAAAAAAGGGAAATCATACTTTTTCAGAGCTGAGGCAGGGTTTCTGCACCTTGGCTGTACTGGCATTTCCAACCTCACCATTCTTCGTGATGGGGCGCTCCTCTGTGCGTCGCAGGGTATTTAACAGCATCCCTGACCTCTACCAGCTAAATACCGGCCGCATGCCCCAATCATGACAATCAAAAATGTCTCCAGACATTGCCAAATGTCCTTTAGACAGGGAGGGCTAGGGAGGTGCGAAATTGCCCCCAGCTGAGAATCCTGACTTAGACCTAGAGGCCTTGCAGCCTAGGTATGTTAAAGAAGTGAATGACATTCCTACTGAATGACAGCGGAAAATCATTGCCAAGTCTCGGATGCCTTATTGCGATGAGCCAGTCTTTCACTTTGAGATTGTAATTCCTGCAACGAAATCATATCCCAGTGCTTTTGTTGCTGTTGTTACAAGAAGCACTCTTTTAAGAGTGTGGTAACCCTGAAGAGAACCCTACATTTTGCATTAACCTTTCTCCTGGCTTCAATTTGCTGGCAGGAGTATCCTCAGCCAGGCCCTCCCCGTTTACACAGGACCCACAAAGCCACGCCCTTCGTGAATTCCCCAGGTACACCCTTGCGTGTGCACCAGCTATACATGTGGAACTGACCAGGAAATGAAAAATGCCCTTTTATTAACAAAGGGAGAGTTGAGACTTAACGGTGCAGAAAAGATGAAAATCCTTCAAGATTCCTATTAGCAGGACAGAGTCCCCTTTCTTTTTCTTCTTCCCCCTTCCTTTCATTCCTTTCTTCCCTCTCCCCTCCTATTTCTCTCATTTCTCTTTCTCTTTCCTCTTTCTCTTTTTCCCCTCCTCTCTTCCCTCTCATCTTCTCCATCCCCTCTCTTTCTCATTTTATTCAATTGGCTTGCCCAGCAACCTTACAGAAACTTCTCTTAAGAGCGGGCCTATTGCGCCTCGCTCTCAAATTGCCCCCAGAGCCCACTGGATATTCCTTCAGATGTCTAACAAGCGTTGAACACAACTGAGGTTTAGAGAGACACAGAAATCAATACTGCGGCTTCCACCAGTCACGCTGAGGGATTAGTTGTCCCAAGGAAAAGCACAGACAGTTGAATAAGAGAATCATGACTCCGAATACCCTAACAGGTTTATGAACTAGAAAGCAGCCTCTGGCCTTGATAACCTCCAGGTGGCCTGCAGAAAAAGGGACTGTGAAAACATTCACTTAGCTTTCTCCCCTTTTGTATTAATGAGGTCAAGCGTTGGACCTCAGGGGGTCAACAGTGGTACTCGGAGGAGTGACTGTTTAGGCCAACGGGCAGGGATGACCATCTGAGCAGAGGCGCCCAGAGTCTCCGAGTGGTCTCCTGGATTTGACGAAGTCAGTGGTCACATCCCTCAGGACAGAGCCTGCCAGGACGCTGGATCTGGAATCCAAGCAGAAAAATAACAGTGCCCTGGACTATCCGCTGGGGGCAGGCACATTAAACAGCGGCAGCGATTTATATCTTAAAAATCGTGGATGAGAGATGGGAGATTGGCAGAGTATGCAAATTATGGGGAGTCTCTAAATGGGTTCTGAAGGAGCAAAAAGCAATGGATAGATTTTAATAGGTTCTCCACTCTCATCTCAGTAAGTTTAAAAACTTCCATGCTCCCACTGCCACAGTTCACACTCCAGAGGCTGACCTCATGAACCAAGATGGACGGCCCAAACGCCTCACGTAACGTATGAGGGAGACGTGGCTGGGAGCGACAGTTTAAAAACAGGTGGAGGCAAAAATCTAAATGAGGTCAGTTTCAACAAAGGAAGAAAGAGTCACTTTTCAACTGGACCTACAGGATTGAGTGAAGTGAAGAATTAAGGCTATTATCTGTATAATTCAAACCAAAACCTACCTTTCTGTGAATTTATAGGACAATTTAGGTCCTAGCTGAATAATTCAGAAAAAGATAATCACCTCAATTATTTAGATGGCCATCTCTTCCCCTTATATAGTCCATCTCTCTAACTCAGATGTGGAAAGTTGACAGCAATTAAATCTCTTAACCAAGCCGCCCACGGAAGGCCGAGGATTTGGGCTACAAATGCGGTGGCTCTGAAATACTATCAGCAGAAACCGACCAGGATAAACACATTCACACTGAAGACACTTGCCCTGAATCAGTGAGCGGTGCTCACCCATCTGATTGAATTTCTAAAACTCTAGATTCAGGAAAAGGCACGGAGGTCATTTCCTCACGGCCAGCATTCTCTTGGCCTGCCTGGATGTCACTCATTCCAGAAAAGAGGAATCAGCGCCCTTCTCTGGCAACCTCACATCCGCCCAAGCCCCCACTGAGCTTGCACAAGAATCTCATTTCTGGGTTTCATCTGGGTGAAGGGCGTGGATGGGGAATTTGTTAGTGAGCAGTGAAGGGAATGACACCATTTAAATGGGGTTGATGGAGAGCCTGGGAGACACTTGATCTAGTTGGCAAGGGTCACGGGGAAAGCAGTCCCTCCCCCTGGTGACTCCAGGACAATGGGGAGGTCATTCTGGCTAGCCTGGCTTTGGCTCTTTCTGTCTGGGTGGTACCTCCAGGTCCTGGCATGTCTCCGTGTGTGTGTCCGCACGTGGCTTTATGTGGACAGAGGCAGGGTGTCTGCTGTGTCCAGGCTGGTGGGTTCAGTTTTCCTTTGTGCAAGCATTAATCCGCCTGGTCCCATCCCCCATCCTTTTCCCGCACATTAACCTAAAATATGAGCGCATGCTCGGGTCTTGCCTGTGCCGGCTGCTCCTGCGCCCACAGCATCCCTGCCCCCTTCCTCCAGCCCTCTTATCTAAAGCAGCGTGTCACTGCAATTTTATGGTCAACATTACAGACTCAAGCCCTCCTTTGAACCAATCAAACTGCACTGAATATGTTAAGGGAATCCAGGCTTTCTGGAAGGAGCCACGTCCTGAGTCGCACCGCCTGACCTCTCTAAGAGCAGCCCCCATAAATCTGCCTCACGTGATGGGAGATGGGCTTTTCAGGATCTCTCAGGGTGCTTTGAGGTAGCACTTCTATGAACTCCTTGCCACAATAAATAATGCTACCTGCAATATGTCTTTGGGAGTGTGTCAGCAGCTGCTGTCCTGCCATGAATTTTTATTCTTGTGCCGTCTGGAAGATAGATTCCAGATTCAGCATTTCCCCGCACTTAGTGTCAGATCTTTTTACCCCCTTGCCCCGGCAGAATGACAGAGACCACAAATAAAATAAAATAAAATTAAGGGAAAAAAAACAGCCTAGGAAAAATGGCCCAAGACCAGAGGGAAGGAGCCATGCTTACCTCACAATAGCGGAGGGAGCCGCCAGTGTGACCACAGTGACTAGGTGGGAAGAAGGAGGAATAAGCCAGGCAATTCAGAGTCCTTGACAAGGAAGCAATTCGTCTGGGGTGGTTGAAGAAAGGGGTTTCTACCAGGTAAAGTTGTTGGATGAAGGGAAAGCCCATTTTGAGTCAATAATGCATTGCAGGGGAAAGCAATGGAAATCAGTTTCGGAGGGTCCGTTAGGTTGTCGTTGCACTGGTTGGATTCTAGGCAATTGGTCCATGAAAAGAGGACAACGGAATCGGAAATAGCCTGGAGATGACATCTCAGATGAGTTGTTGTGGTCTGAAAGCTAAAGATGAGGAAGAAAGACACGACTATAGCTTAGGAATTATAATCAGTTGCCTCCCAGATTTCACTGACTTGCATGTGTCTGCTGAGCTAGACACGAGCGCCCGCATGGCCGGGTATGTTTTATCATCTCTGCAACTTGAGACCTTCTGGCCGTGCTGAAGCCAAAATTCACTACCACAATGCCCAAGAATTTCCACCCCTTTGAAAAATCCCATGTCCCAGGAAGCTTCCGCATTACTAACATGCCAGCCATATCCATTACAGTGGGAGAGAACACGGGAAAAGAAGAAAGAAAATATGACTTTATATGTTAACGTCTCACAACAGTAGATTATTTCATTTTGTATGCTGCTTCCTCTTCAGAGAGGGAAAAATTCAGTTAACATCTTGGCAGGAATAATGCATAGTTCTAGCTACCATGTACATTGAAATCCATATAATCCTAGTCTGATGACTGAATCCAAACTTTGGCGGACTTCTAGATCGAGGTTTCACCAACTGCAAAATGCATGGGAATTACTTGGAGATCTTAAAATGCAGATTCTGGTTCAGAAAGTCTGCGGGGCCTGAGAGTCTGCATTTCTAACAAGCTCTCAGGTGCTGTTGACTCTGCTGCGCCTCACGCTGAACAAGATCTTAGGTTCCACCAAGTTTTTATGTGCACAGTACAGCTCTCCTTCCCTCCAAACTCAGGAGAGAGGCCGTCTGAAAGTTGTGGTAGTTTGAATATTCACGTTTAATACTTTAATACTTCTAATTCTCCAAGATGAAATGATCATCTCATTTTGGGATAATGACAAGAATGCATATTTGAGACTCTTTGTTAGGGTAAGATCTGGTCCAATTGACCTTCGAGTTCCAGCAATGACAGGCTGCAAGGCCTCATCCAAAGGGACTCTGATTATTTATGCAGAGTATTGGCCTGGAGTTGTGGCCTCCTAAATAATGTCCTACCCAGCCAGAGCCAACGCCACACGATCATCTCCAGCCTCCCAAGGCAGTGTGATCCATTTCCTAGCTTAGGACAGTACTGAGAGAAGGATGTGGACCAAGCGGGAAACCAAATTGAAACCTCTGCTGGTTAAGTTACTTGTGGCCAACTGATAAGTGGGACAATGGGTTCATTCAACATAACCTGTTTCTCTCCAACGCAGCAAGAGCAGCAAGATCACAAAATTGGCAAACCAAAATGAAGGAGCTTAACAACAGTCAGTGACAAATGCATTTTTTGATGGGAAATAAAAGTTTCTTGTGGTTAATCTAGTCTTTGAGCTAATAATTGTGGAAGCTTCTCATATATCCCAATGTGCCGCTGAGAATATAGCAGTCCCTGTCAGTCAAGTCATCCGAGGCCAAACATGATCACTCATTTGTAAACTGGGCTTTCTGCCTGCTGAATACCTTTCAAAAACAGAAGCTCTCTCCTAATTGCCTGGGTTGACCTATATTTAGAAACCTGAAATGTGCTGGTGTAGTGGAGAAGCCAGAAAGATGTTGGAGTTAATCACTAAATCAATCTGGGCTGACCCCAAGAGGACAGTAAGCACTGAAGGTTGTTGGTCAAGGAGCTTTTGGAGGCTGGACTTAAAAGAACCCTCTTGTTTCTCTGAAACTGGAAAATCTGCTTCTTTCTGCAAAAACATATCTTCAGAATAGAATTTGGTCTGTTCTAGGACAGCCCTTTGAATCTCTTGTGCCAGTAACCCAGTCAAGGTTAACTTCATTTTGTTCTGGTGTACTCCCTGGGCTCCCCCTGTGACTCGCAATGCAGTATGGCAATGCAAACTACAGATGGATAGACGAAAGCAGCATTCTGACCATCGAGTGAAACCTAGCTGCAAGATCCTTCTTTTCTTCCCTTCTCACCTTGGTCATCTCTCCTCCTCCTACAGCATCTTTTCAGTTTCTTGGTATTCTGGGTTGTTAAAATTTAGACTTTAAACTTTCCTAATCCCCACCCCCCCCATAATGTAATAATGATAATTTCTTGAAAGTTCAGAGTTTGAAAAATTGGGGGAAATGACAAGAAGTATTAGGTATTATTTTCATGTAAAATGAACTGTGGGATGACATTTGGAAATGGGTACCAGGTACCCAGAAGGTTAGTAATTACCTTTACAGGAACATTAAACAGAAAGTTTAGGAAGTTTCTTGATTCTGTGGAGCCAGCACTCTAGCCAGCAAGGTTGCCAGCTCCTGTGGTTCCTGAAACTTCATGCTCAATGGTGGCCCAGCTTTGAAAGCTGAAGGATATAAACAACTCAAGGGGCCAAGGGGTGGGGCTAGAACTGTTAGAGATAATCATGGATGGTTTGATGCCTGCAGAAAATACTTATCAGATAGATAAGTGATAGAAAAAACTGGGAGACCTTTTTTGAAATTAGGTTTGGATGTCTAGCTAGCTAATTTTAAGGTTAAATTAAGATATTTGAATGACACACACATGTATTTTTAGTTCTTGCACTGAATTTCATAGAGCTAAGCTAGAAAATGAGGAAGTTAAGCAATGTTGGAACAGAACGAATTATACATCAGCAGCAGCTGTTTATTGAATATTTACAGGCTTGCTTTTGAGAAGATTTTCAAGGGTAAGACATCTTTGCCTTCAGGAAATTTCTGTTCTAATTGTCGAGATAAGACTAAGTTACTAAAATAATTAGAAATACATAGATGGGTAAGCTAGGTGCCAAAGGATACTAAATGATAAGATATGATACAGATCAGTTAGAAAGAGCTTAGAGAAGGAGAACATCAATGAGAGATTCAGGACCCAAGAAAGGCTTCCTGTGCATAGGGTTTGTGCCTGAAACAGGAAGGACATTCCAAGGAAGTGGAACAACATATGTGAAGCCATGAAGTCTAATGTATGCTCATGGAGCAGCAAGGAGACTTGTTAAAATTATTTTTAAACAGAGGACTATTTTAATGAAAGCATATTTTGGCAAACCAGGGAAGTGCCTTAAACCCTCAAGCATATGTTCCCAGGAACTGGAGAGATTAGCACACCCGAAGAAAAGAGGGAATTAGGCTCCTTGAACTTGATCCAGTAAGAAAACAGTACTTAACAGAGAGACAAGATGACTGTGAGTATAGCAAGGATCACCTAGCAAGGTCCCCAATGGGTCCGAGACCTGTGACAAGAAAGCTATAAGCAAAAAAAAAAAAAAAAAAAAAAAAAAACCA
>NW_023190837.1:723-5927 GCF_002007445.2 Ailuropoda melanoleuca | reverse complement strand
GGCTTTCCCTGTTGGTTTTCTGTGGCTCTTCTGAGAGTCAGAGCAGCAGTGGCCATATCCTAGCCTCTGTCCCAGGACAGAGAGATCGCAGTCCACTCTCCACTGAGCTCTCTTGTCCACTCTGTTTCTGTTGGTGCTGCTAAAAACCCTGCAACGTCCCGGATTGTGCGCCCCACAGCCCTCTCCCAGCCCTCAGTTCCAGGGGTCGCATGTCTCTGTCCTTTGTGCTTCTAACACTGCCAGCCGCCCCCATTTCCCGCGCGCGCTCCTGAGCTCCCTGTTTCAGTGTGGTTCGCGTGTACTCCAAAGCGCCGGTTTTCAGTCAGGTCACGCGTGCTCCCGAGCTCCTGGTTTTAGTCTGGGTCCAGTGAGCACTCCGGAGCTCTGGTTTTCAGTCTGGTCACAGGCGCATTCCCGGGCTCACGGTCTCAGTCTGCTCTCTCACAGGTGCCGGTCCGCAAGTCTGGCCCGCTCCCCAGTGCAGGTGGCTACCGCTTCCCGTAGCCCGAGCACGTGGGCTCCCTCCCCCTTCCGTTTATCTTCCGATATCTGTGCGCAGATTCACGGCTCCCCGTTTTGTACCTCAATATTCAGCACTGGAGATGCGCATTTGTAGAGATCCAGATGTATCTTCCTGCATATCAGGCTGATTCTTTGGATGTTCAGGATGGTCTGGTAGATATCCAGCTCGACTGAGGGGACCAGCTGAGAAAGGGGTTGGCTACTCCTCTGCTATCTTTTCCTCCTCTGTGCAGAAGGTGGTCGCTTTTCTGTTCATAGAGTTTCTGCTACTCTTTTCTTCCTTCTCCAGTTGTGTTCATAGGTATCAGAATGGTTTGGTAGCTCCCTAGCTGAATTCCTGAGACCAGGTGAACTTTAGGTCTCCTGCTCCTCTGCCATCTTGGAACCCCCATGATACATTTTTATCTTCATGTTTTAGCTTGATGATTTCTTAAAAGGAGTATAAGTTGTAGTCTAATGTTTTGGACTTCTTAGTCTGAGTAACCAGATAGGGGAAATGGTATTTTATGGCATTAACATGATTATCAGAAAACTAATTACTTTTGGTATAAGGTGGGTTTTCCCCCGTAGATTTGTAAGAGCTCTTTAAATATTAAAAACAACAACCATATGTTAAATTTGTTACAAACATTCTAGATTTTGTGCCTCACTATTAAGATTTTTTATATATGAAATTTAAAATTTTTTTTATATAATCACCTATTACAACTTAGAAAACTTCTTCAGCTATAATAAGACATTATGCCAACATTATTTTATTTTAATATTTTAATTGAATTTCTGGTATACCTTTAGAATTCTAAAACTCATCTATACCAAGATCAGACAAATGTATTCATTTTCTTAATTTTTATTATTTCACTTTTTGATACTTATTCCTTAGTATGGAATTTGTTATATTTTATAAAGTGTGTGTCTAGCTGTATTTTGTTTTTCCAGTAGTCTCTTATAAATTGATCTATATTTAATACAATTTTTTCATTAAACATATTAAGTATATTTATTTTATATTCTGTATCTCTTAGTAGCATTCTCTGTTACTTATATGATCCTAATCCTGGGGGTTAATTTTTCTGCTAAGTTATTCATTGGGGCCTTATTTTCTTGTGTGTTCCATGATTGTGTGTGTGTGTGTGTGCACAGATGTACATGTTTGTGTAAGTGTCCTAGTTTATCCTTTCAGGACCCTTGAGTTTATATAATCTCTGATACGATCTCTGAACTTGAGTAGTATCTAGAATTTGTCTTTTGTTCCGTAAAGCCATGCTCAGTGTTCTATTCTAGTTAATCAGAGTCAGTCAGCTCCAGGAAAGATACTGATTAAGGGCTAGGTTATTTCTTTAGAATCTCTTCTTCTCTCTCTTTTTTTAAATTTTGTAGTTTCTGATCTTCAAGGAGTTTTCCTTACATTTCGTCTGTCTGTCTCTCTGTCTCTCCATCTCTAATTTTATTCTCTGTTGTCAAATGTCTGAACAAGAATGGGTCTTTGGACATCTAAATGTTACAACATACACAGTATTAACAAATGTTAAGATAGACATGGTGATTATATGGAATACATCTACACTTAGTCTCAATGTCTGGAGATTTTAACATGAGAAGTAGATGTTAATTACTTAGAATGCTTCTTCAACCTTTATTGAAATTATCAGATTTCTTTTTCATTTGAATTTTGAATATGTTAAAAATGAATTTATTAATATGAAACAGTATTTAAATTACCATAATAAAATCTTGGTAGTTATGGAAGATCCTTTTAATGTACTTTAGGATCAGTTTGGTGTTTATTTTGCTCATCTAAATTCATATGTTAAATAGGTTTTGGCTATGGCATCTGCCAGCTATGCTATCTTAACAAACAAATTAATTTCTCTGTGCCTTAGTTTCCTCATTTGTAAAATGGGAAACATAATAACATTTACCTCATTTTGAGGTTTTGAGTATTAACTGAATTAATCCATGCATCATATGTAGTGCTAAGCATAATGCCTAGCATAAAATAAGTGCTATTTAATTGTAAGGTGTGATTATGTTTATTTGGGGTTATCTTTGTTAGATTTTGATACCAAATTTTTACTAGCTTCATAAACTAAGTTACATAGCTCTCCACGGTTTAAATACTTCATAAGAATTCAAACTTTAAAAACAGAGTAAAAACTAATTGCTACTAAAATATTTTTGTGGTAATCTTTGATTATTTGTTCTCTTTTGATATCATTGATTATCTTTAACGTTCTGTTTTGCCTTATTTTGTTTCTGTTTATTTTTCAGATCTTCCTACTTTCCTGTGGTATTCATTTGTTTTTTTCTCTTTTTTTTAAATAATTACATGAATTAAATTTTAAGTTATTTGCATTTTTTAATGTATTTAAGCTTAAAAGTTTACTTTTGGCTACCCTTTTTTTCTTCTGGATCTCATAAACATTGTTAAGTTCCTTTCTCACTGTTGTTAAATTCTACTTAGAAAACTATTTAATCACAATTAAGATTTGATTTTCTCTTTCACCCAAGAGTTAAAAGGAGAAATATTTATTTTTTAATTTTTGACTGGTGGAATTTTTTGTAAGATTCTATTGTCATGTTTGATATTTCAAATTACTTCAATCCTAATTTATTACAACATTTTTTACAAATACAGAAGTAGTAATTTGTGTTAAGGAAACAAGACTTAGATCATTTCTGCTTTGAGAAATTGAGCATTTTTGTAGATTAATGATGAGCTTCAATAGGTGGGTACATAGAATATAATGTGTAATTCAGCAATAGTAGATAATTCATGTTTTTCTATGTCTTTTTTTCTGATTCATCTGCAGATATTTGAAGTGAGTAGGTTAATGTCATTCTCAGCCACTAATTTTGGCCAGTTTCTCTTTGAGCCCCCAAATCAGTTGTTGTCTATATATTTTTGTACTTAAAATTAGTGCTTCTATGTAGTTTAAACATAATAACCTAAGTCATGGTTTTTTTATTGTATTGTCATCAATGTAAAATGAGGGCTTGTCCTAATGAATCTTTTTTTTTTTTTAAGTATTTATTTATTTGAGAGATAGAAACAGAGACAGAAAACATGAGCGGGGTTGGGGGAGGGGGCAAAGGGAGCAGGTGAAACAGACTCCCCCGCTTTTCAGGGAGCCTGCAATGGGTCTCAAACCCAGGACCCTGGGGACATCCCAGCTGAAGGCAGATGCTTAACCGACTGAGCCACCGAGGCGTCCCCTAATGAATCTGTTTTCACTGGATTCTACTTTGGCCATTAATAATATTACAGCTCTATATGCTCTCTTAATGTAGATTTACATTCTTTTTTTTTAATATTTCTTATCATTTTGCGAATCTCTCCTGAACATTACATGCACGTAGCTTTGACAGAAGCATAAGACCGTGAACTCATTTACATATGATTAGCATGTGGGTTCGACAGTCTTCCTCTCATTCTGCTGTGTGCTTTCCCCTTGTAATGTTCCTTTGCTTCTTTCTCCCTTCCTTTCCTGTTTTGAGTGGACTATATTTCACTGATTTACTCTTATACTTTCCCAGATTTGAAAGTCAATAACTTGTATTTATTCATCTGCATTTTTCATTTTTCTAATCAAAGAAAAGAATAAAAAAATGTCTTTTACATGTCTCTATTTAAAAAGAAAAAGTAAATTTAAACTGCTTTCGTTGTCCTCTATGTCTTGTCCTCAAAATATCTATTCCTGTGAACTCTCAGTCTTTTTTTGTTGTTGACTCAGTGATGTCATACTTCGATGATTGTTGTTTAATTTGGGGGTTAAGCAGTATATTTTTACTCCCCAGGTGCTTTTCCATCTCATGATAGTCTGAGTTATGAAGCAACAGGTATCACAGGTCACTGCTTATTCTTCGAGCATCATCAATTAGTTATGGAAATGAATCCTTGATCATCGTGACAGTTTTTCTGTAGCCTTAGTTTTGGTAGAAGCTTTGAGATTTTCTCTTTTTTTTTTTCATTCTTAATATTTTTAAAGATATGTAAGAGCTGCTGTATTAGCAACTTGCAGCCAGCTTTTAATGAAGCCATATTTCCTTCGGTTTTAATTTTTCTTTATTGATATTCATGAATTAGTGTCTGTGTCAAAATAGAATTTTAAACGTTACTATCATTAAAGCCTTAGGAACTGAATTGTGTGTTTGTTTTTCAATTGTCAATATGTGGCTTGTCTTCCCTTAGGCCTGGCACCTGGGTCTTGTCATTGCAAACCTGGCTTCAGAGGCGTGAGCTGTGACCGTTGTGCCCGGGGCTACACTGGCTACCCAGACTGCAAGCCCTGTAACTGCAGTGGTGCAGGGAGCACAAATGAGGACCCTTGCTTTGGACTCTGTAACTGCAAGGTGTGTTGTGTATGCCAGTAAAGTCTCTTGTCAAGGCAGAAGGTCCTTTTCCTTTGCTTCTCTGTTCTGTTCTGTCTATTGACATTAAGCCAATTGTAACAACTTCTCCTGTAAATATCCACCATCTTTTCTACTTGTGGTCCTCCTCTAAGTGTCTTTACAACCAGATTCACTGCTTCCAAACATCGACCATTTGTCTAAAAACCCACCAACTCAAGAAGGACCAGTCACCTTAAGAAGAGGTATCATTTATAGCAAAAAACACTTTCCCCCCATGACCTAGCTCTTGTCTGTGAATTAAAAAATAGACAGCATTACAAATAGCAACC
>NW_023190837.1:0-380 GCF_002007445.2 Ailuropoda melanoleuca | reverse complement strand
ATTGCACTACTGGGTATTTACCCCAAAGATACAGACGTAGTGAAGAGAAGGGCCATATGCACCCCAATGTTCATAGCAGCATTGTCCACAATAGCTAAATCGTGGAAGGAGCTGAGATGCCCTTCAGCAGATGACTGGATTAAGAAGTTGTGGTCCATATATACAATGGAATATTACTCAGCTATCAGAAAAAATGAGTTCTCAACATTTGCTGCAACATGGACGGCACTGGAGGAGATAATGCTAAGTGAAATAAGCCAAGCAGAGAAAGACAATTATCATGTGATTTCTCTCATCTATGGAACATAAGAACTAGGAAGATCGGTAGGGGAAGAAAGGGATAAAGAAAGGGGGGTAATCAGAAGGGGGAATGAAGCATG
>NW_023190836.1:0-636 GCF_002007445.2 Ailuropoda melanoleuca | reverse complement strand
TGTTCACTAGGCTTTGCATGTAAGCAAATGTCACAGAGCCCAAATTGCAAAAACCCTTAGAATGTGAGCCAGGTCCAACCACCGTCTCTTAATTCCAGTTCAGCCTGAGAGATGCAGGCTGTTCAGCTACATATTTGTGTAACTTAAGCAGTTAAAAATTATCAGAAAACATCCTCTTCTAACACCTAGTCTATGGTGGATTGTTCTGATGGCGTTCAATAGAANCTGATGGCATTCAATAGACATGCACAAAGTGGATTTCTTCCATGTTCAACTTAGCGCAGACTGTGACATTTCTAGAGCTGCAGGAAACTCCAGTCCAGGTCTAAAATATATAATGAACCAGCTGGAATTTTCAGGTGAAATGTCAGTCTGTACATGAAACTCCATCCTTAGACCTGAGAATCTCAGCCTTTGCCTCAACTCCATTCTTTAGAGAAACTGCCCTTGCCTATAGCATAAAGTGAGGAGTCCATGGGTTCAGGCAGAATGTGCATCAATAGCCCACACCCTTCAGTTTTTAATAACTCTCCAGATTCTGAGACCTGGAATTTCCTGTCCAACGAATCCTGGGTCTTGCTCCAGGGTCTGTGCCACACTCTACCCTGGCTCCCACTCCTAATGCCACACCTTGGA
>NW_023190835.1:0-1193 GCF_002007445.2 Ailuropoda melanoleuca | reverse complement strand
ATAACTGTGTTCTTTTTTAATTTAAATTCAATTAGACAACATATAATACATCATTAGTTTTTGATGTAATGATCAATGTTTCATTAGTTGCATATAACACCCAGTGCTCATCACATCATACGCCCTCCTTAATTCTCATCACCCGGTTACCCCATCCCCACACCCATCTCCCTTTCCACAACCCTCAGTTAATTTCCAAGTCAAGAGTCTCTCAGGGTTTGTCTTCCGCTGATTTCTTCCCATTCAGTTTTAAATAACCATGTTCTATTCTCCAGCCTTGACAGCTATGCTTTCATAATGACCAGGAAGAGCAAGTTTCAACTGAGAACTCTTTAATACTTTGGAGCTTCACAGGAGAATGATAAGTGGAGCACAGCTTCCTGGTTCCCGACACACAGTTGTCCATTTTCCTTCTTCCCATCTTCCTCTACCCCTCCACTCCTGACCTGATCCTAAAACGTCAGAAAGCTTATATCCACGTTTGTGGATACCCCAACCTGCATGTCCAAGCTCTGTACACCCTTTGCAAAAGGTGGACTCTTGGTCACTCCTTGAGCCTAGGAGTGTACACACTAGTTCCAAGGTGTGGCATTAGGAGTGGGAGCCAGGGTAGAGTGTGGCACAGACCCTGGAGCAAGACCCAGGATTTGTTGGACAGGAAATTCCAGGTCTCAGAATCTGGAGAGTTATCAAAAACTGAAGGGTGTGGGCTATTGATGCACATTCTGCCTGAACCCATGGACTCCTCACTTTATGCTATAGGCAAGGGCAGTTTCTCTAAAGAATGGAGTTGAGGCAAAGGCTGAGATTCTCAGGTCTAAGGATGGAGTTTCATGTACAGACTGACATTTCACCTGAAAATTCCAGCTGGTTCATTATATATTTTAGACCTGGACTGGAGTTTCCTGCAGCTCTAGAAATGTCACAGTCTGCGCTAAGTTGAACATGGAAGAAATCCACTTTGTGCATGTCTATTGAATGCCATCAGAACAATCCACCATAGACTAGGTGTTAGAAGAGGATGTTTTCTGATAATTTTTAACTGCTTGAGTTACACAAATATGCAGCTGAACAGCCTGCATCTCTCAGGCTGAACTGGAATTAAGAGACGGTGGTTGGACTTGGCTCACATTCTAAGGGTTTTTGCAATTTGGGCTCTGTGACATTTGCTTACATGCAAAGCCTAGTGAACA
>NW_023190833.1:0-1485 GCF_002007445.2 Ailuropoda melanoleuca | reverse complement strand
TGAATACAAAGGACTGAAAATGTTAAGCTAATGTCATCACTCTATTATGGAGAAGGTCCTGGTGCTGGCTTCTAGTCCCTTCATTTAAATATGTGCTTATTTTATTATTTACACACGACTTGCATTTATTATTTAAAAACATTCCTCTCCCTTTTCTGTGTCTCCTGAAAGCACGGAAGTCATCGGACTTTACACTTTGTTGTTGTAACCAAAGAAAGGTACATCAGCTACTTGTCTTCCAGCTATTAGGCTAGCACAAAACTATTTGCTTGGCACTCTTGAGCACTTCCAGGCATTCTTCTACTCCACTCATCTGCAGTATTAAAGGCCCTTCCAGCGAGTACATAGGGTGGAGGGGCGTCTGCAGATTTCAAGGTTAGGGGAGAGGTTAGGATGAGTTCATGCATGAACATACCAGCTTTTTGCAGAAGCATGCTTTTCATGCTGAAAATAAATGCTTACTGGGTACAGAATTGCGCGTGTTTATGAGATATTAATATTGATCTTTGCATACCAAATAAAAATGGCCGAACAGGCATTTTAATGTAGTAGAATGACTGCNGAGAGGTTAGGATGAGTTCATGCATGAACATACCAGCTTTTTGCAGAAGCATGCTTTTCATGCTGAAAATAAATGCTTACTGGGTACAGAATTGCGCGTGTTTATGAGATATTAATATTGATCTTTGCATACCAAATAAAAATGGCAGTACAGGCATTTTAATGTAGTAGAATGACTGTTGATTCTTACCACTCAGGGAAGTACATTTGTTTCGTCTTTGGGATTCATTCTTGTAAACTAATGTACATGCAGAAGAGGGAAATGTGAATTTAGCATTTAACATAAGAGACAACCTTGAGCATTTATTAAGCTCCNCGTTTAACATAAGAGACAACCTTGAGCATTTATTAAGCTACCATGTCTGGTGAGCTGAAGGAATCTCTCTTTATTTAACAACTCTGTTTGTAAAACAGGAGTGCTTACCCCACACAAATGCNTCTGGTGAGCTGAAGGAATCTATCTTTATTTAACATGTCTGGTGAGCTGAAGGAATCTATCTTTATTTAACAACTCTGTTTGTAAAACAGGAGTGCTTACCCCACACAAATGTCTTGGAGCTCTACTCTAAATGACAAAAATCGGTCAAGAAACTTCATTGCTAGATTTCTCCTCAATTATCATGCCAGGTGCTTGATTCTTCACTGGGCAGAAGAAGGGGCTGATCTCAGGGGAAGATGTGGGGAAGGGAGGGCGTGAAATGTAAAATAAATGCCAATTTCACTGTCACTTCCGACAACCATTTTGAAACTTACAAAAACAACTCGTTTTGCATACGTGCCATGGTAAGAAAAGTCAGTCCAGTTGGTAGTAGTGTTCAGTCTGTCTTTATAGAATAATGAATTAAAGTTAGCATCAGAAAGGAGAGAATGGAGTAAGTCCAAGACACAAGAGTTTCAGGTGCCCATCTGATGATCGGCCATGGT
>NW_023190832.1:746-974 GCF_002007445.2 Ailuropoda melanoleuca | reverse complement strand
AGTGCTAATACGTTCCCTGTACGGTGTTGTTTCTGACGGACGTGTTTTGGGGCTTTTCGTTCCATTGCCGCAAGCAGGTTTGACAGGATTTCCCCAGGGAGCAAACATTTCTTTGGAAACGGTTTTCGCCTAATTGTCTTTCTCAGTGCGGTGTTCGTCGTGTTTCACTCACGGTACCAAAGCACCTTGATTCCTGTTCCACCTTCCATAAGACCGTCGTGATTTCAA
>NW_023190832.1:456-530 GCF_002007445.2 Ailuropoda melanoleuca | reverse complement strand
CGTTGATATTTCCCTGGACTGTGTGGGGTCTCAGAGACCACTACGGGGCACTCTCGTCAGGCTTCCGCGACAAG
>NW_023190832.1:0-158 GCF_002007445.2 Ailuropoda melanoleuca | reverse complement strand
TTGTTTCTTGGTTCTAAGGGCTGGATCCTCCCCAGGCCCCTACACCCAATGTGGAATCAGGGTCCCCAGTGAAAAGTCTGCTGTTCACTGGAGGTGTTTCCTGGACGCTCTGCTTTTTTACCAATGAGAAGGGCGCTGAGTCCTCGAAAATCCTGAAC
>NW_023190831.1:0-1173 GCF_002007445.2 Ailuropoda melanoleuca | reverse complement strand
GCAATAACAAGGCAAACAGCATAACTCCAAGAACCCCATGCTAAAGAAATGTTAGCATCATTCTCCTCTAACTTATTTCAATTTTCATCTCATTTTTTTTCACCCAAGAGAGACCTTTAATCAGGAAAATCCATTCATCTCATTTATAGATTGCCTTTATATGGCTTATATAACAACCATGCAGGTATGGTGGCCTATGGGTCTGCACCTATTAACTTCTAAGGGGTCCATGAACTCCTAATATATACAAAATGTTGTGCATATGTATAGTTTCTCTACAATCAATACAATGAAAAGTACAACAAGCAAATCAAAATTGCTGCGCTTTCAAAGGTGAGTTCAGAATAACATTAGAAGGTAAGGCTTATGCAATGGAGAAAATTATTGGCGACCCTTGCTTAGATATGGCTGAATTCTATTTTAGGTCAAAAAGAGGCAGCCAGGCTAAAACAGATACCCTTATTGAGTTAACATTCTGAAATGACATTATTTTATTGTGTTCAAATGGCACATCTGAACAACTGGCTGAGACATAGAGGTTAACCAGGACATTTATAGTTCAGTGATCAAAAGCACAGATGTTGATTATTTTGCCACTGAATGGTTCTCCAAATCAGGACTCAGCTCAAGCAGAAAGGGCCATATTAAGAAAGTCCAGGACACAAAGACTAAATAGACTTACCCAGGTAGGAAGATACTTTGTCCTTGGGTGAAGAACATCAAGTGGGCAAACCTATGTAGGCAACCAGCAGAGTTAGATAAAGGTCTGAGTAACTAAAGCTCTTGGCATTAGCAAGATGTGTCAGCAGGTAAATTAAACCCAGCCAATTAGGCAGTTCCAGAAAAAACAAGTAGGAGCCCAGGCCCAGAATAACTAGGCTACCAGACAAGACGGAAGGAAGGCAATAATAGAGAAATTTTGATCACAAGGAGCAAGGAAATGTCTATTATTAGAATCAGACAAAGGCATAACAAAGCCAATGTGATGAGGGAACAGAAGGCAAGCTGATGACAAAGCAGAAACTGACACCCCACAATCCCCCCCCCCCAAGAGATGTATGTGACATTCCTCGGGCACTCCTGGCTGCCCTAAAGGAAAAAGAAATAGTTAACCTATAGAGACCGCAATCCTGAAAGACTTGAGTCTCCCTCAGTTTACAAATGTCTTAGCAG
>NW_023190830.1:0-3105 GCF_002007445.2 Ailuropoda melanoleuca | reverse complement strand
TCAGTTCTGTCTGATCTGTTTCCAGCCTTGGCCATACCCTCATGTCAAGCATCTTGTCCTCTTCGTCACAACCTAGCCATGGTGTTGACAGATGAAGGGCTTTAGCACGCGTTCNTTTCTCAGCAAGGAAATCGCAGGACAAAGAGTTTGTAATTAAAAGCAATTGAACAGCAGGTTGCACATTGGAGGCACACAGAGTGCAAGTCTGGTATACCTGCTTCTCGAATCTTAACCACCATTTCTACCAACTCCGGGTGGTGAATGATGTTTTCATTCATACACAGAAAACAACAGTGTTAAAGAGGTTTGTTTCAAGCTAGCTCAGAAATTGTGATCCTATAAAGTCAAAACAATGGATTTCCAAATGTTAAATTAGCATCAGGCATCCATTAATGTAATTTGATGGACAGCATTTAGGTAAAGCCTAGTAGATCCGTTCGATTATCTCCAATGCCGAGTACAGTGGGATTCAATCATTCTCTCCACCAAGAGAATATGCTAACTGCCATGTCAAATTACTCACCTTCCGCAGAGAAAGAACTTCTCCAGGAAGCTCGAAAAGTATTTCTAGTTCTATATGGCACTGAATTTGTATCATAAAAAGGGTAAGGGAATTTTTTTTACCTTCTTTTAGAAAAGTCTATTATAGTACTCAATGCTGTGATTAGAGAGATGGTGACTTAAATCTCTTGAATATAAAAAGAGAGGAAGACAGCCTTTGGCCATAATCACTGCCTCGCTGCTCTGGTGAAACAGGAAACTCAGAAAGATTCCTCTCATCTTAGCTCTTGACTTAGGAAAGAAAAACTTTGATCTCATATACCTGCATCAGACTTCTGGGTGTATTATGGACATTTTCACCTCACTATATAAACCAGAGAGGAGGTTTCCAGAGATGCAGAAAGATAACAGGGAATATTAAAGGAACTTTATATTTCATATCCAGGAAGGAGTCTGGCTAATAATTTAATTCCTGGGTTTCTACCAATGTCTCACACACTTTCTCCCTCATTTACCCAGGCAAATGTACTATATCTCATGAGATCAGTTTATGAATAATGTGACCACCCCTATTTATAAATGATAGCTTTAATTTTGTTCATTCAATATTGAGTATTTTTTTTATTTTATAATTTTTGAAAGTGTGTCCTCGTTCCACTATTTATAGGTAAACATAGAAAACATGAAGATCTTTCAAAGCAGTGTGTAAGAGAAAGAGTTAAGGGTAACGTAGGAGTCCTGCCAAGTTTTCTCTTCATTAGGTAGGAAGATCTATAACAGGTTAATTACACACATCATGAATACCCATTTATCAATAGCCTTTTAGAAGAACTCTCCTAAAAAGATTTTACAGTAAAACAAAACAAAACAAAACAACCCAGAACATTCAAGGCAACAATGCAGCTAATTATTAGGACAACCGCCAACTTAACCTTACTTTAAAATATATCTTTAATGAGTCGCCAAAGATGCGCAAAAATGATTAGTGATGATATGCAAATACCAAGTGTTGGGAGGGCAGGCATCCAGTCGTATTTATCGTGAATGCCCCAGATGCCTAATTTAACAGCAGCAAGTTCAATGAATGTTGGTTATATATTGAATGGATGAGTCAATTAGTTAGTAATCATTTATATTCTGATTGAAACAGGCAAATGATTTAAACTGTAACTGGAGAGAAATCACTAAGTTACCTAACTTAGATTGCAGTTAAGTTATCCAAGTGAAAACCTTTTAGACTTTTAGTGCATATGTCCTCAGAATCACAGCTCCAAATGGCTCTCCTGCTATTTCACTTGGTGCGAAGACCACTATCCAAGAAGATATTAGAGCCTCTGGTTCTAATCAGCATCAGTCTTTATTTGTTTTTATTGTGATTTCTTTCCCAATAGAAAATTAATACATTTACACCAGAGAAATGAGAAAATACAAAAATCAACAGTAAGTAAATAAAAATCACTCACAGCCCTAGGAAGGACACTCTGCAATTTATTACAATACGCTAAATCCGTTTCCTGTTTATTATCATTTGACTGTTTTACAGAGAGATCAAATAATACACAGTGTTTTGAAATGTGCCTTTTATATAGCAAACATACATGTTATGAAATATTATTCTACAATATTTTAACTCAGTACATAACATTTCATGCCTAAATGTACTGTTATTTTTAAAAATTCCTTTTGATAAATTCTAAGGTTATTTCAATGTTCTGATATGATAAATAAATTTTAAAATCTGAAAATATGTCTAAATATTTCTTTAGGCTATCTCTTAATAAATAGAGTTGTTTGGTTGACAATTTTAATAAATATTACCAAATTGCTCTCCAGAAAATTTGCATCAATTTGCCATCTTCCTGAAAGTTCATAACATTTCATTTTTCACCTCACTGTCATGAAGAATGTGTACCATTCATTTTCATCATTCTCAATTTGACTAGTCACGTACATTGCTGTAAACATCAGCAATGTGTACATACGCTCATCTGTGTTTCTGTATCTTCTACAGAGAAATTATTACCTGTATCCTTAACCCACTGTTTCTATTGATGTGGGGTTTTTTCTTATTGATTTGTGGAAGTGTTTTAAACATTAAAGATATTAATATTTTGTTTGTCATCTATACAGAAATTAGTTTTACACTTAAGAAATTTTCTCACTCCCAGTTTTTTATGGTAAGTAGGTCATCAGTTTGGTAAAGTTTGTGCCCAAAAGACATTAGGGCATTGGCCTGGTTATCAGACGTTGTCGGCTTTGCACCAATGAAACTCATATTTGTACCATAATTTGAGATGACTGAGGACCCATCACAAAATGCAAGGTGGCCTCTTGGGGCCATCCAAATAGGCACTTTAAGCCGTAAGAATGACCTGTATATATCCTCTCCCATTTTGTAGGTTGTCTTTTGGTTTTTCTGACTGTTTCCTTTGCTGTGCAAAAACTTTTTATCCTGATGAAGTCCTAATAGTTAATTTTTGCTTTTGTTTCCTTTCCCTTTGAAGATGTGTCTATCAAGAAATGGTTGCAGCCAAGGTCAAAGAGGTTGTTGCCTGTGTTCTCCTCTAGGATTTTGATGGATTCCTGTCTCACATTTAGGTCTTT
>NW_023190829.1:535-666 GCF_002007445.2 Ailuropoda melanoleuca | reverse complement strand
CCAAACCAAAATCCATCATGTTGCCCATGCTCCGTGTTCAATGTGCCATATACATATTGTATTTTCTGAAACAGAAATAGCCTTCCTTGACTGATATTTTTCTTCTAAACTGATTGGTGAAGCAATGACTT
>NW_023190829.1:0-332 GCF_002007445.2 Ailuropoda melanoleuca | reverse complement strand
AGAAACATGGACTATCTGTGCTGGAATTCCTCATGGAATTCACAGGCCTCTGCTCACTGAGAAGGCCACCGAGTTCCAGATGGAGGAAGCACCTTGCCCAAGGTCACTCAGTTTCTGCAGCTAGAGTGAGATCCATCCACACACAGCTCAGGTTTTTCAATCCCCATCCAGTGCTCTTCCCCTAACCCCGGAAGTTTAGTCCCAAATTTTCCTACCAAGGGTTTGTAGGGATCTGCTAGTTCTTTTGTTAGGTGTCTACCGTGACGTTATCCTTTGCTCCCACTTCCCTCCTCCCCCATGTAGATTTTTCAATTAATTAATGAAAGGTCAGG
>NW_023190828.1:0-645 GCF_002007445.2 Ailuropoda melanoleuca | reverse complement strand
CCAAACCAAAATCCATCATGTTGCCCATGCTCCGTGTTCAATGTGCCATATACATATTGTATTTTCTGAAATAGAAATAGCCTTCCTTGACTGATATTTTTCTTCTAAACTGATTGGTGAAGCAATGACTTTTAAAATGTTAATCTACTATAATTCATTCCTTCTAGAGTGTATTCTTTAGGATAGAAATTTGTGAAAAGTCAGTTAACTTGTGCTGAGGATTTTGTCCCTGGTAAATCCTCTTTTAAACATAGTTGATCATTTGAGAAAAATTAAGATCCCTTTCCTCACCACTTGTAGACAGCCTGATGGGAGAAACATGGACTATCTGTGCTGGAATTCCTCATGGAATTCACAGGCCTCTGCTCACTGAGAAGGCCACCGAGTTCCAGATGGAGGAAGCACCTTGCCCAAGGTCACTCAGTTTCTGCAGCTAGAGTGAGATCCATCCACACACAGCTCAGGTTTTTCAATCCCCATCCAGTGCTCTTCCCCTAACCCCGGAAGTTTAGTCCCAAATTTTCCTACCAATGGTTTGTAGGGATCTGCTAGTTCTTTTGTTAGGTGTCTACCATGACGTTATCCTTTGCTCCCACTTCCCTCCTCCCCCATGTAGATTTTTCAATTAATTAATGAAAGGTCAGG
>NW_023190826.1:0-8601 GCF_002007445.2 Ailuropoda melanoleuca | reverse complement strand
TGTTTAAAAAAAAAAAAAAAAAGAAAAGACACTTACATGGAGGGTATAGTTCAAAGACACAAGAAATCTGTTTGCTTTCAGATACGTCTTCTGTGACTTATTTTCCTAAAATTGTCCTCTGTGCTAATGCTTTAAAAATCCAGAGTAAAATGCAAATATGATAGTAGCATTTGTTTGCTGTTTGTTAGCTTTGCTGTTACTTAACAAGACATTCAGGAATGGGATCTGTTTAAATACCCTCTTGTCATAGCTGGTAGGGAGGAATTCATGAACCATGAGGACCTTCCTTAGTCACTGAGAGGCCTGGTTTGAGGTGGAGGATGGGGTCACTTTGATGGGGACCACGAGTAGCCAGGAAGCAGCATTAAGAGGGGTAGGAGTGCTTAAACACTGACTCCATCTTTGGCCTTCCTCTATCAGGAGCCCGTGCAGTGACCTGCCTCGTTGCTCTGTGTTCCAGGCCCCTGGAAGTTAATGTATGCATTGACTGGAATGCAGGATGGCTTGTTCAGATCTTCCTTAAACGTGGCATACAGAGGCTCCACTTTAGATAACTCTCCTGGGACCTCACCACTGTGCCCCTAACTTTATAAAAGCTATGGCTTGAGGTCCAAACAGGGCAGAGAATAGTGGTCAAGGATGGGGCAGAGAATGGTTGTCTACTGCTTGGATCATCCATCTGCCAGATACCCCCTGTCGGTAGGTTGCCCTGAATAAAACTCTTTCTAAACATATGAGGTGGTTTGCTTTGGTTTTTGGTCTTCAAGCGTTTTCTTGGTCTGGAGAATACTTTATTGACCCTCCTCCACCTTCTAACAAGGGGTCTGTGATTTTGGGGGACAGGAGAACCAATTGAGAGTGGAAATAGAGGATGTTGGCCACAAACTTCACATACTTCATAATTTCGAGGGAGGACCAGTTCTAGGTCAGAGTAGTTGATGCAAAAGGACAGAGTAAGGGAAACAAAATTAATGACTGTTATCAATAAAGATGAAATAACTTATCTGAAAAGTAAATGTTTTATGTAGGCTTACACAAATATGAAATAGACGTCACTGGTAAGTAAATCATATCAGGATGTACTTGTCTCTGTTCTAATTATTTCTGATGATAGCTGTGGTTCTTGAAAAATTTTAATGAACCATATAAATGCTATCCCATTTATGGTGGTCATGAAACAAACAATTTAGAAGAACTGGGTTATTATGGAAACCAGTGTTTTCAGTAAATAACTGTAACTGTGGGTAAATTGTGTTAATTTGAACTGAACTCTTTTACTTTTTAAAGTGAAGACATAACAGATCTTTGCATTGTGTCATACTGACTTAAGAATGAATGAGAATGTAAAATTCCTAAAGCTAATTTTTAAATTATTAATTTATATAATTTAAATTATAAATCTGTAGACTATTCTGCTGACACTTAGAAGTTGATTAAAAGAGGATAAAAATGTGGAGAAAGTAACTCGATTTCTTCATCTCTTAAAAATTTAAACAGAAAAATTCTAACTTTATAAGAGATACCAGTTAAAGGAAAGATCTTCAATTATAGGTCACTGACTTTGTTATTACATATGCAAGTATGATCAATACTTATATTGACCAAATCAGGGATGAGTAATTGGCACAGAGGTTATATAATCTCATCATGGGTGAGTTTTAAACACTAATATAAAAATGTACAACTCTTGGGTAAATAGAACCAGATATTTGTTCAGAGTTTAAAATGTCTATAATTTCTTAGTGGATTCTGTAGCGATTTTAGAGACTGTTTCAATGATATATGCTGTGAAATGAGAATAATTTTAAAAACCAAATTTCTTTTAAATGATCAAATGATTAAACATTTACTAAAGGTGTTGGTGATGCAGATATGAATAAAATACATTTTCTCTGGAAGGGAGAAGGAGGCCGACACACAAATACCTGACGTGTGAGGTGGCGTGTGTTAAGTATCACCAGAGAGAGTCAATAAAAGGAGAGGTTGCAGCCGAGCTGGTAAAAAACGGGGAAGGGTTTGGAGTGTGGAATAGGAATTCTAGACCGAGAGAGTCTGCCTGGTGGAGTGGTGTTTCAACTAGAGTTGGGGGGCCGAGTTTTACAGACGGAGATGAGGCCATTTCAGGCAGTGAGAATAATGGAGGGAAAGGCAAGCTCTTGAGCATGTTTTTACAACATAGTAAGGAATCCCAGTTTGGCTGGAGGATAAGCTTCAAATGCCAGCTGAAATCCGGACAGTAATTGGCCCCAAAGATGGTGAAATTAGGTTTTCACATGCTTATTCTCCTCCTAATGCTTGGTGAGTAACTGGTTTTTCTCACACGTTCTTATTAAAGGAAAATGAAAAACTGAGTAGGTTGCAAATGATGGGATTTTATTTGGCTCTGCAAGGATTTTTATAAATACTACAGCAGCTGTTTATATGTTTTTCATGATTGCCCTATGCATATCAGAATGATTCTCTTCATTGTTTCTGCATAAGTCCACATTTGACTCAAGTTTATCTTTGAATGTTTGCCATTCTCATTTTGTTTGTACTCCCTTGGGTAGTATTTGTTACCTGATGATAGGAATATCATAAATTCGGAATTCCAAGCACTTCCAACTTCAGAATGTCATCTCTTTACTACACATATTATGTAGTACTGTTAAACAATCAGTTTGAGGTCTGTAGCACAATTCACAAAGCAACAATCTCTCCTGTATTTCCAAATAAAGTACTTGAAGGGAATGATATTTGCAGAATGTGCTATAGTGGTAAATTTAGAGAGTACAAGATAATTACTTGTAATTATGGCAATTTCTGTAAGGGAAATCATCTTAATTTGTTCCTACTAAGAAATAGAATTGCTCTACTCATAGCATTTGAATCTTTTTAGGAGATTAATGCTGTGTGCCTTCATTACTTTGAATGGACATTACAGCTTTTCACTACATCTGAAATTACCCCTTTAATTCACGCTTCTGTTTGAATTTCTGTTAAATGCAGTCTTCACTTTTAAAAAAAAATCATATTCCAGAGCTCTTGTTGGAGAGAACTTACACGTCCATCCTAACCAAATTGTAAAAGATTAGTACATCTCTACTAGGAGAATACACTCCCAAAGAAGGCGTAGTCTGGATGGTGAAAAGAGTCTTTAACTCATACTTGAAGCATTCACCTGTTATGTTATTCCCTGAAGACTTTAAAATTTAGATGGCCTTTAGGCTGATGGGTAATTACTGTGGCTTAAAAGGAATGCTGTGTCTCTGGGCATTTTTATGAAGACAGCATCCTGACTACTTTTTTATTTTTAAGTATTTAATTATACCGTCTGGGAAAGGTAACTTGTATGTAGTTAAGAAATTGGAGTGGGAAGAATGGGTTTATACTAGAATATAATTAATTGGAAAGAATATTGAAATAGAAATGATGGATGTATGTCTCCACAGGTGACAAAGGTGCTAAGTATGGAAAGCTAACTCATTGTTAAGCTGAGATTGTCTACAAAAATAAGTGATTTCAGTCTTGAGAGCTGGTGGGGTGGCTCAAACAATTCTGAGTTTTCAGTTAGCACCTGTTTCTTCACATTACACAGGAATTTCTTTTGGCTGCAGTGAGTTGAGACTGGTGACTTGGTGCTCAAATTTCTGTCTCCCCTGATGTCAGGTACAATACTCAGCAATCAGAAGCTACGCTTGAGTATAGCAGCAGCTCGTAGGTAGGATCAGGCAGAGCTAGTGAGAGGCAAAAGCCACGGGTGACTCAAGAGTTGTTCTTTGATTTTGAAACGTCCTGCCCTTTCTACTGAGACCTAAGCTTGTAGTCAAACTTGGGTTAATTGATTGAATAATTATTTCAATATGCATTCGTTGAGGGCCCATTATGTGCCAATGCTGGCTATTTATTTCATAATGAGGAGGAAAAATGAGTAATGCTTAATGGTAACTCCATTATTTCAAAATTTGGGATAGTTCAGTTTATCCTTATGAATGTTTGTTAAGTAAGTTAGTAATTACTGAATCTGAGAGAACCACTAACTATAAGCACTCTAATAATTTATGAAGTGTTAGACATTGGGAGTGCAGATTCACATATAACATGATCCCGATTCTCAAGAAGCTTACAGTCTAGACAGGAAGTCGGAGGAGAAAATAAATTATTGCAATACAATATGATAACAATGGTACCACATACGGGGTGCTATGGGAACGTTGAAAAGCAGGAGAAAGGAGGAGGAGGAGGTGATATGAGCTAAGCATTGAACTATGTGTAGGAGTTGTCTAGGTTAATAACCAGTGTATATTTCCAGAATAAAGACTTTCTTAACACTTATTCTTTCATTTTTATTACAGTGATTTTCAAAAGTAAGCTAATTTTAAAAGGGTTCAACACATTCTGATTTCATTTATTATTTCCATGTTATCATAGTTTGATTTCCTTTTAATACTTTTGGAAAATAAATGTACATTTCCTACGTATTAACCTCCAATTAGATTATTCTTCACAGTTGGATTCTTAATAAAATGAGTGTTACCTTGAGTTCTTTCTTTCTTTCTTTCTTTCTTTCTTTCTTTCTTTCTTTCTTTCTTTCTTTCTTTTTCTTTTCTCTCTTTCACCTTGTGGCATAATGTCTTCCCTTTTTAAAAATACTGTAATATACAGACCTTTTGAATGTATTATACCCATATTAATTTTTTCCCTTTTTTTTTCCATTAGGAAAGCAGTTCTCAAAGCCTTTTTCACTAGATTCACTGAGGAGGAAAAAAATCTATAAATAAATTTGGAAGAAGTGTACACACTATTTTCCTTTTGGAGATTCATTTGGCATATTGTGAAGGTTCTAAGTCCTACAATTATAAAAGAAAGAAAGGAAGTCGGGGAAGAGACTTCTTTACCTTCATTCAACAAAATCTTTCCTAAATATGACCTCTTTTTTTAATAACATGAAAATATATATTTTGGGAATTGTGTTTTAAAAAATTTTATATATTTAAAAAATTTATTGTAGTTGACATGCAATGTTATATTGAGTTGACACATAATGATACATTAGTTTCAGGTGTACAACACAGTGGTTTGAAAAGTTTATACATTATGCTATGCTCACAAGTGTAGCTATCATCTATCATGCTATTCCAATATCACTGACTGTATTCCTTATACTGTGACTTTTATTCCACAAGTAGAAGCCTGCATCTCCCACTCCCCTTCACCCATTTTGTCCACCCCCATCCCCTCCTCTTTGGCAAGCATCAGTTTGTTCTCTGTATTTATAGGTCTGATTCTGCTTTTTGTTTATTCATTTCTTTCGTTTTTTTAGATTCCATATACGAATGAAGTCATATGATATATGTCTTTCTCTGTGTGACTTATTTCACTTAGCATAATACCTTCTAGGTCCATCCATGTTGTTGCAAATGGCATAAAATCTCATTCTCTGCATAATGTCCTATTGTGTATATATACCACATCTTCCTTATTCATTTGTCTATTAATGGACAGTTAAGTTGCTTCTATATCTTGGCTCTTGTAAATAATGCTGCAGTAAACATAGGGGTGCATGTATCTTTTCAAATTAGTGTTTTCATTTTCTTTGGGTAAATATCCAGTAGTGAAATTATTGGATTATATGGTAATTCTATTTTTAATTTTTTGAGGAACCTCCATACTGGTTTCTACAGTGGCTGTACCAATTTGCATCCCCACCAAAGGGTTCCTTTTCCTCCACATTCTTGCCAACACTTGTTATTTCTTGTCTTTTTGATTTTAGCCAATCTGACAGGTATAAGGTGACACCTCATTGTGTTTTTGATTTGCATTTTCCTCATGATCAGTGATACTAGGCATCTTTTCATGCGTCTGTTGGCCAATTGTATGTCTTCTTTGGAAAAATGTCTGTTCAGGTCCTCTGCCCATTTTTAAATTTGATTGTTTGGTTTTTTGTTGATTTCTTTGAGATAAGTTGAGATAAGTTTTTTATATATTTTGAATATTAACCCCTTGTCAGATATATATTTGCAAATACCTTCTCCCATTCCGTAGGTTGCCTTACTGTTGTGTTGACAATTTCCTTTGCTGTGCGAAAGCTTTTTATTTTGATGTAGTCCCCGTAGTTTAATTTTGCTTTTGTTTCTCTTGCCTTAGGAGACATGTCTAAAAATATATTGCAATGGCCAGTGTAAGAGAAATTACTGCCTGAGTTCTCTTCTAGGATTTTTATGGTTTTAAGTCTCACATTTAGGTCTTTAATTCATTTGAGTTTATTTTTGTTTATGGTGTTAGAAAGTGGTCCAGTTTCATTCTTTTACATGTAGCTGTCTAGTTTTCCCAGCATTATTTATTAAAGAGACTGTCTTGGGAATTGCTTTCTTTCTTAATATATCTTTGTTTTTGGATTAGATAAAAGAATTCATACACATAATCAATGTGGAAATATTCTCTTCTTATAGACTGAAATTAATTAGAAGGAAATAAGAAAGAAGGCAAGAGAAGGAAATAAAATGAGAAGACTATAGAAATAGATGTGATAGAAAAATATTGGTAGCAGCAGAAAGGTTAAAAAAATCCTTGTAAAGGCTACAGAATGTTATTAAAATGTGACGTAGTGAAATCCATTTATCAGATTCCTGGATTTAACATTTCCCTAAAGATATGAAAATATTGCTAAGTGCCAAAGTATTTTTCTCACATTTAATTTTTACAGTGCTTAAAATGTTTCCCTACTGTTTTTCCTGAAAAATATTATGAGGGTTTCACTTTGTTATTAAAGGACTAATGTTTTTTAACAATATAAAGTTAGATAAGAGAGCTGCTTAGTTCCCTTGGTGAATTTCACAATTGGAAAAACATTTTCTCCTTCCTGACTTAAGGGCAGGTAAGTTTGAGGTGGTATGGAAAGAATCTCTGAAGCCTGATGCTGCCTATGATGGTGTGAACTGTAGTAATTAAGTCTCCAGTAAAGGTATGAATCGTTCAGTTGTTCGGTTACTTTTTTTTTTTTTTAGATGGTGTGCTTTTATTCTTTTGGAGCTCTACTGGATAAAAGGGCATTTCTGAACTTGATTAGGGGAGATCAGGGAGGGCCATTGAGTCTGTCTACTCTTGCCAGATAGCTTAGATAAAAACAGGAATTGAGCGGGTGGAGCATGCTCTCAGTCTTGTCAAAATATTCCAGTTAGCTCTTGCTTGATGCATAACCAAGTGGTCCCCTTCCATCAAAACAGCCTTAGGAAGTAGAAAGTAAGAAATCTGGGAAATTATGTAGAGACCCTTTGGGGTTAGAATGTGACTATTTTAAAAATTAGAGATTCCTGGGGACAACCAGCTAATTGTATGAAGATGGATTCAGAAAATTGACTGTGTAAGTAGGACTTTTTATTTAAATTAGTTAATAATATTTTTTGCTTAGGTTTTTCTTTTTTTTTTTTTAAACTTTGGCATTTGAAGTCTTGTTGGAAATGTCATCAGCTGTACTGAAGAGAACCAAAGGAAGATTTTGTTGTTGTTTTCCTCCATCCCTCTAAGGTCATTCATTGAACAAATATTTACCAAGTGTTTACTGAATTCTGATGAAGGAAGCAACACACCCACCACCTACAAATTATATTTCATTATATTTCATATATTAAAGGTGGTGACTGCCACTATGGAAGTGATGAAGTGACACACCCCAGGGAAAGTAAGACTGAAGAGATATTGTTGGGCTCTGTTGGTGAGGAAGATTTTTCCCTTACTCTGACTCCATAGTCCCCCATTCCATCTCATCTTGATCAAATTGTATTCCTTCAGGGCCACTCAAGCCCTCTTCCCTCTGAGGCTCTCTAAGACCCACCAAGTTGGAATTAATCCCTTCTTTCACTGCACTGTTTTATCCTTATTAGAGCAATTATTGCTGTTTGATCGGTTGATCAATGAATTGATTGATTAGTTCGTTCATTCAACATGTGTTTGTTAAACAGTGTATCAGCCATTCATATCAGAGAGGGGGCTGATGAGTAAGACTCTATTTCTGTCTTCAGTGAGCTAATTATGCATTGCTTATTGCTTGTCTATACTGCTTACTCCCACTAGATCTTAACCCCTAAAGACTAGTGATGGCTCTTACTCCTCTTCTCCCGTGTGCCCAGCATAGCGCCTGACTATACAAGGCATTCAGCAAGTGCCTTTGAATATATTGAATTTGTTTTTGTTTCTGTCACACAGAACTGAAGATTCATGGATATTGCTCCGTTATAGTTGAAATTTGTATAATAGGCTTATATTGGAGGAAACCAGAGTTCTGACAGCTTATATTAAGTGGCACATCCAGCTGTATTTAGTAAGTCTGTAACAGATGAATTCATATTTGATACTTTTTATGTTAATTTACAAGCCACTGAACTGTTGTGCCTTACTTTAGCTTATTTTAAATAAACCAAATAACTGAAGAACTATGTTTTTGAAATATAATTTGTAGTAGAAACAAAGGGTTGGATCTTTGTTTATCCGCACAATGATTTAGTAAGCAATAGAGTCAGATGTCAAAAGGCTTTTAGGTCACTGGTTGAGTAGCATTGTGGTTTATTATTTACCTTTTGCCTACCACAAATGTTCTTCTAATCCAAGAACCCAGAGTAAATG
>NW_023190825.1:0-650 GCF_002007445.2 Ailuropoda melanoleuca | reverse complement strand
CCTCCTTCCCCAAACTGTAAAGCCAAAGCTGTCTGCAGACATTACCGAGTGTCCCCTGGGGGACAAAACTGCGTCCTGACGAGAGGCTGACGAGAAGCACCGGGTTAGGCCTGTCATGGGTGGGTGAGTCAGGATGTCACAGGCAGAGGTCGCGGACCTCTTTGCTTCTCTCTCCGCCCTTCTCTACCCTGAATCAAGGGACTCCCATGCCCTCGGGCTTGTGTGTGGCTTTGGCCAATGGGAAATGAGGAAGAGAGTTGAGAAAGGGAGGAGTGTGGGGTTGGGGTTTCTGTTCCCTCACTCCTTCTTGGCAGGGTGTCATGGGCTGCCTCCAGGTTCTTGTCCCTGCTTTACCCTTAGCCCCACCAGGCCTGGGGTGACAACAGCTCCATCTCCCCTCTCCCTGTAAAGGGAGCGTACAGGCCCAAGGTGACTGTGACCCTGGGAGTCTGGCTTCCTAGGGGAAAAGGTGCTGGATCTCCCCCAAAGATAATGTGGGTCAGGCGGCTCTTTGAAGATGTTCCTGATTACAGCTGCGTCTGCTAAGAAGGGTCGTCTCTCCCACCTGGGACTCTGTTGGGGGAGGAGCAGGTCCTGCATGGCCTGGCGCAGGGCCTCCTCGCCACAGGTCCAGAGAACTTTCCTCCCTG
>NW_023190824.1:0-679 GCF_002007445.2 Ailuropoda melanoleuca | reverse complement strand
CGGTGGAGTAGTAGATGTGCAGAGTCGGTTGGGATTGCAGTGTGAGCTCAGATGGTGGGTTCTGTGAACTGTGCACAGTTGGCAGGGTCAGCGGTGTGCACACAGTCGGCAGGGACGGTGAGTGCACACAGCGGGATTNCGGGATCGGCGGAGTGCGCACAGTCATTGTGGTTGGCGGAGTGTGCACAGTCAGTGGGATCGGTGGAGTGCGCACAGTTGGCTGGGACAGTGTTGTGTGCAGTTGGCGGGGTCCGCGGATTGCACGCTGTCGGCGGGGCAGGCGGAGTGCGCACAGTCGGCGGTGTCGGCGGAGTGCCCATAATCGGTGGGGTCTTTGGAGTGCACACTGTGTGCGTGTTCAGCGGAGTGCACACATTCGGCTCGGTAGGCAGATTTTGCAGTCGGCAGGGTCGGCAGAATGCGCACAGTCAGCGGGGTCAGTGGTGCATGCACAGTCGGCAGGGATGGCAGAAGGCACACAGTTGGTGGGCTCACCTCTGTGTGCACAGTCGGCGGGGTCGGCATTGTGTGCACAGTTGGCAGGGACGGCGTAGTGCGCAGTCGTTGGGGATGCTGAAGTGCACAGTCAGTGGGGTCGGCGGTGTGTGCACAGTCGTTGGTGTCATCGGCGTGCGGACAGTCAGCGGAGTATGCGGTGTGTGTACAGTCAATTGGAACA
>NW_023190823.1:0-1492 GCF_002007445.2 Ailuropoda melanoleuca | reverse complement strand
TGATTTGCTTCTCATTGCACCTCTAGAATCTTCTTTGGTTGCTTGCACTTACAGACAGACATCACTACTGGCGACCGACTTCACCCTGTCTCTCAGGCCAAACATATAAGCCACAGGCTGACTGTCAGGGCTTCANGTCAGGGCTTCGAGTGGATAGAAAAAGAAGAAAAGAAAAAGGAAACCTGGTATTCTCCGTCATCCCCTTTTTCAGATAAAAATGTGCCATTGACTGGGGACAGTGAATTGTATTCACTTACTTTTCAATTAAGTCCATTTTCCAAATGTATCATAGCTCTCAGACTTAATGGCTATCAAGCATGGCTGATACCAGTTGGCAGGGATGAAAAGTCATACTGACTACCTTCACAGAATATCTTGTGCATGATGATTTTGCAGTGTTTTCATCATCTTTACATTCAACCCTACTCGTCTAATAAGAATAGCTAATCTGGAGACAGACACTAGGAACGCCATACACGCATTATCGCATTTTATGCTCACACNTCTCATTTTATGCTCACATTAATTATGTGATAGAGTTGCTGGAAGTCTCCTTCTCTTAGAAATAAGGGGCCTGAGGTTCAAACAGTTAAGTGAAGAAAGGAGAAGAAGGTTGTGGCTTTTCTCCTAACTTTCTCCTTCCCACAGCACTTCTTGGGACCCCGGGGCTCAAAAGAATTGCTACTTTGATCGGTTTCCATGACACTATGTGACAGACATTTCTTGTAGGTGGGTAACATTGCATAAAAAGGTCACAAGCATGTTATGACACTCCTTGACATTGATGAACTAGCCAGGATCCCCTCGAAACCCAGTCATGTTGATCCATCCTGCCCTCCTCACAAGCAAAACCAACTCAAATGTCCATGTCATGGATGGCCGGAGGCCATGAGATGCCAGAAATGCATTTCAGTTTGCTGAGAGGTAGCACGCTCTCTGTAGGCTACATCAGTCTTCAAACCAGCTTTCCTTGGTACTCCTTGTAGATTATCGGGCACTAGCCCAACTGAAAATAGTTACGTACATTGGTTCTCGCAGAGGAGGAAAACTAAATCAAAGAGACTTTTAGGCATTCCTATTTCCTCGCCATTAATGCCAACCCAACCTAGCCTTAAATCCTCCCTACTCACTGAGCTCCAGTCCCATTGGTCTTCTCTCTGGTTTTCAACACACTGAGCATTTTCCCCAGTTCAGACCCACCGCACATCTCATTGTCTCTACGTGACATGCTCGTTAGCACAACTTCACCTCCACAAGATCCTGTTCATCCTCTGAGGATCAACCTAAATATCTTCCCATAAAAGGTTCGTTCCTTCATCACCCTTGCCCATGATTCCATTTCTCAGCCTCTTATTTTGTTGCCTTTACCACATTTATTGAATTTTTGTTTCATTGGTCTTTTTACTTGTTTTCTTTTGTCAGTCTATCCTACTGCAATGGATGCTCTAAGAAGACAGGAAGTTGTCTGCCTTGTCGGGCGCCATGTCTGAGG
>NW_023190822.1:0-1611 GCF_002007445.2 Ailuropoda melanoleuca | reverse complement strand
TCATTTTTGAAATGGGTCTCGAATTCTAAATTAACATTATTTTTCTTTTAGTACTTTAAAGATGCTGCACTATTTTCTGGTTTGCATTGATTTCAACAATACATCTGCTATAAAATTTTTATCTCTGGTCCTTAGCATGTAATTGGTCTTTTTTTTTCCCTCTTGCTGCTTTATGTTTTTCTCTTATAACTGATTTTAAGGAATTTCATTATTATGTCCTCTGGTGCAGATACCTTCATGTTTATTAAAGATAGGATTAATTGAGCATCTTGGATATGTGAGTTTATAAAACTTGGAAAGTTTCTGCAACATTTCTACTCTGTTTTCTGTTTTCCCCTTTTTCCTCTCATTTGGGGATGCTAATTATATATACATTAGTAAATGCTTAAAATTATTCTCATTTCACTTTTTTTTAATTCATTTTTCTCTTTGTGATCCATTTTGGATAGTTTCTACTGCTATGACTTCAAGTTCACTTATCTTTTCCTCCATATGTCTAATATGTCCTAATAGGCCATTAATCAGACCCAGTGTATTTTAAAATTTCAGACATTATAATTGCACCTTTAGAAATATGATTTATATCTTCTATATATCTTTCATGTATCTATTTAACAAGTTCAACTTTTCCTCTAGCTTCTAGAACATGTGGAATACATTTATAACTGTCATTTTGTCCTTGAATATTTTTCTTTCATCTGTTTCACTTACAAGTTGGTTTCAAATAATTGATTTTTCTCTTCATCATGGGTTGTATTCTTCTTCTTCGAATATCTGATAATTTTACTGGATCCCAGAGACTGAATTTTTCCTTGTTAGATGTTAATTTCTTTCTGTATTCTGAAGTGTTGTTCTATGCTGTAAGTATATTACATTGAAAAGATTCAACCATTTTGGATCTTGCTTCCCTCCCCCCCAACCCAGGAATGCTGATTACACTTTGAGAATCATTGGTGTAATCAGGGCTGCTTCTTCCAATTATATCTCATCTCAACTCAGTCCAAATGAGAGCTTTAGGAAATGTGAAACTGAAGCACATCAGAGGTTATCATCACTCCATTTACCAGGTATGTTATTCTTATTGCTATCTGACTGGTGAGTGATCCAATTCCAAAATCCTAGCTTAAAGGGCTGTTTTCTAGCTAGGCTCTGAAGAGCCAGCTGTTCTGGTTAGGGTTACTTCTGAAAGCAAAACTTGAGACAAAGAGGTAGAGGTATATAGTTTATTGGAAAGACAATCTTAGAAAATGGGAGGACATGGGAAAAGTAAGATGAGGAAGAGTTAAGTGACAATAAAGACTGTGTTACCAAGTTGGTTAGTTGGTTAGTACTGTGAGCAACTGAGAGGCACTATCCCTTGTGTGACCCTCTGGGTATCATGTAGAACCTGCCACAGAATTAACCAGCCAGAAAATGAGGGGGCTGGGGCACCTAAGTATCCATTTGCATCCTTCATTATTTGAAGGTTGGCCCATGGAAATTAACTCCTGCATTTCATGATTGTGCAAAGCCACAGGTGAATGACTTTTTTTGTGGAAACGAGTAGCTAAATGTGGAACACTGGCAAACATGTATGGAAATGTCCATCAGGTGGGCCAAGGAGAAGTGATA
>NW_023190821.1:8998-9476 GCF_002007445.2 Ailuropoda melanoleuca | reverse complement strand
ACAGTAAAAATTAAAAGACAATCCCAAGCACAAGGAAGGTATGAGCCGGAGGTGCCGGCATACTCTGCTGCCTGAAGTGCAGGCTGTGTACTGCTTTTGACAGCAGCCTGGACTTACACATTAAAGCAGACCGTTCTACTCCAGGTACACACACTCAACAGAAACGCAGGCACGGGGTCACCAGAAGACAGCTACAAGAATTTCAAAGCAGTGGGGGCACCTGGGGGGGCTCAGTCAGTTAAGCATCCAACTCCTGGCTTCAGCTCAGGTCGTGATCTCGGGGTCACAAGATCCAGCCCTGCGCTGGCCCCGCACTCGGCACGGAGTCTGCTTACGACTCCCTCTCCCTCCACCCCTCCCCACACCACACTCTCTCACTCTAAAATCAGTCAATCAATCTTTAAAAAAAAAAAAAAAAAAAAAAAAAAAAAAAAAAAAAAAAAAAAAAAAAAAAAAAAAAAAAAAAAAAAAAAAAAAA
>NW_023190821.1:0-3108 GCF_002007445.2 Ailuropoda melanoleuca | reverse complement strand
AAAATAAAATAAAATAAAATAAAATGGGATAAAAAAGTAACATGTAGCAATCAACGCCTTTAGATATGAACAATAAAGTTAAAAGAAATTAAAAAATACATCCCATTTACAAAAACGAAGATAAAAGAAACTGAAATATCTCATAGAATCCAATATGGTGAGAATTATAAAATGCTCCTGAAAAACATAAATGTATAATTGAGTAGATGGGAAAGATCTATCATGTTCTTGGGTAGAAAGGCTCAATATCATCAAAATACCAACTCTTCCTATGTTGATGTATAAGTTAACACAATTTCATTTACAATACTCCAAATTTTTTTTTCTGGAGCAAGAAAACATTTTTATAAAACTTCATTATGAAGAATAGCAAACATTTCCAAAAAAAGAAAGACAATGAGAAAGAGCTAGCCCTAGCAGGAACACATGATTAATTGTTAACAAATATAATTAATAGGGGTGGTACCAGCACATGAAAAGACAGATTAACAGAACAAGATAAAAAGTTCAGATTTAGCCCCAAATGCTTACAGAAATCTACTCGAAGAGTACTCTACTCCATTTAAAGAAAACCATTTCTCACCTATCAGACTAGCGGAAACAGAAGAGTCTGGCGATACCCTCTATGTACCTTGTTGGTGGGAGCACAAAGGGCACAGTCCTCATGGGAGGGAAGGTGGCAGTAACCACCAAAATCACCTACACTTTACAGTCACAAATGTTACGTGCACAAGGCCATGTATCACAGTGCTATCTGAAATACTGACTGCTTCCATACGGCATGGGACACCCCCACAGCAGAGCACAGAGCAGGTATAAAGAAGAATGACGGGTCATGTAAAAAGGCAATGAAGAAGGCTTCGTGAAAATTAGAAGCTCCTATGCTTCACAGGATAGCATCACAAAAGTGAAAAGACAATCCAGAGAAAGGACAAAATATCTGCCAATCATGTATCTGATAAAAGACTTCTATATATAACCTAGAAAAAAAATCCTTAAATTTGTTAAAAAGACAACCCAGTTGAAAAACGGGCAATGACATGAACAGACATCAGGACATGGAGACATTTCCCCAAAGATAAATAAATGACCAGTAAGCACATGAAAAGATGCCTGACCTCATCGGTCATCAGGAAAATGCAAATCAAAACCACAGTGAGACAGTACTTCATGCTGGTAAGACTAGACTCAGCCAAGGAGACAACAGCAAGTGCTGGCAAAGACGGAGAGGCTGGTTGCCTCAGATGTAAAACATGGCAGCTGGTTTTGAAAACCGTTCAGCAGTTTCTCAAAAGAGTAGGAAAGAAGTTGACAGATGATCCAGCAATTTTTCTTGGCAAATGACGAAGAGAACTGGAGAGGTGTTGGTCAAACGGTATAAACTCCCAGTCAGAAGATAAGAAAGTTCTGGGGGCATAATGCACAGCCCTGTAATTATAGTTAACAACACCATATGATGCACTTGAAAGCTGCTGAGAGGCCAGACCTTAAATGTTCTCACCACGAAACAGAAATCATAATCACGGCAGGTGATGGAGCTGTTGGCTAACTCCATGGCGGTGACCGTATGGAAGCACGTAAGTGCATCCGATCAACATGTGGTACACCTTATATGCAGCACGAAGGAACGAAGCTGACACACGCTACCACGGGGAGGAACCTTGACAACAGTACGCTCAGTGACAGAATGTGGACACAGAAGGTCACCGGCCACAGGCCTCTATCCACAGGAAAAATCCAGGATAGGCCAATCCTCAGGGACAGCACAAAGGAGGGGGAGAAGCACCATCTTCAGAATGTGCTAGAAACCACTGAATTGTGCACTGAAAACGCAAGTCACAGAAGCCAAAGGACACACCCTCTCATTCAAGTGAGATGCGATACACAAAAGTAGGATTACACGAACCTTCCTTGCTTCAACAATAAACATTTTGCCATATATTTTAAATCTAAATTATTTTCCTCAAGTTCCCAAGACCTAGTTATCAAGCATTCAATACTGTACATAGCAGCTTATCTTTTTTTTTTTTTTTATGATTTGATTTATGTCAGAGAGTGAGAGAGCATGAGCAGGGACAGGGGCAGAGGCAGAGGGAGAAGCAGGCTCCCTGTGAGCAGGGAGCCCGACGTAGGACTCGATCCCAGGACCCTGGGACCATGACCTGAGCTGAAGGCAGATGCTTGCTTCATTGACTGAGTCACGCAGGAACCCCCACAGTAGTTTATCCTTTTTTTTTTTTTTTAAGATTTTTATTTATTTATTTCACAGAGAGCACATGCAAGGGAGCTGGACGGGGAGAGGAGAAGCAGACTCCCCACTGAGCAGGGAGCACAATGCAGGACTCGATCCCAGGACCCTGAGATCATGACCCCAGCAGAAGGCAGACTCAACCAACTGAGCCACCCAGGCGCCCCAGTAGCTTATGCTTAATAACTGAAAATAACAGTGATTAAGTATAAATTATAAAATTCAGTTTAAAATAACTTTTTATAATATCCTCCTGTCCTCTGCCAGCGAATAGCAAAGACAGATTATATACTGCCAAGTTTCAAATATCAATGAAAAGATTAAAATATTACTACGAAGGTATTTTTTTGGGTTGTATTCTTAATTTGCCTCAAATTACTTTGTGCTTTTACTGATAAGTACCCTGAGTCATGCCCTGGATATTTATGAAAATGCAGACCAAACTATGCTACCTCTCAGAAAAATATAATCTACTAGTCTACCTCCAAATGTACGGTTTTCACACAATCTAAAGGTGAGCACACTAGAGCTTTTAATTTAAATAAGGGTCTTTAAGCCAAAGTATTCATATCTCTGATTACCATATTAAGAAATTAATCACATGACAGAAAAAAAGCTTTCCAACAAGTTACTGTTACAGGACTCACGTGAGTAAGAAACACTAAAAAACAAATACTTAGTTTATCCTTATTTAAAAACAAGATGTGTAAAACTTGTTGAATCATTACATTGCACATCTGAAACTAATGTAACACTTTATGTTAACTATACTGGAATTTAAAAAACTTTAAAAAAATTTAAAGTAATATGTATAAGTTTCTCCAAATAAGTGATTTTTTTAAGCATTAAAATTTCCTTAA
>NW_023190820.1:0-1384 GCF_002007445.2 Ailuropoda melanoleuca | reverse complement strand
GAGTTTTTTAATGGGAGAATTGCTTGGTAGAGTAAATTAAAATTGGAAATTGAAGCTACAAATATTCACAAATGGAATCCGCATATAAATTCAAACTGCCAATAGGCTAGTTGAACATGTTAGTCTGAGGTTGCCACAGCGGAGACAGACTCAGCAACACTACTGCCCATCGGGAGCACTGTAAGGACTCTGTAGAAGGCTGGTCAAGATTTTATAGTTTCATCTTCAACTTGTTCGCCAAATATAAATGCTGTCTTATATTTCAGTCGTTTTGCTAATAATACAAATGGAATATTTCAAAATACTTTGGCTTTCCTAATCACAGGTTTTAATAAAGTGATAAAAGCCATAATGATTTTGTAGCCCCCAGGTAGAACAATTATTAAAAAGGGATATGCCTTATTAAGAAATTATGAATGTACTTTGATGAGGTTAGAGTTTAAATTTGGAGGAGTGTAGCTATTTAGTCAACTCTAACACCAATATTTTATTCAATTTAGTTGACTGTGAAGATTGACGCATAAGATGTAAAAAAGTTAACTAGGGTAAAATGTTGACTAAGCAGTATGTTTTTCTATTTTAAAAATATTGTGAACAGACATGAATAGTCCTAATGTGTCATTTGGAGTAATTATTTGTATACTCCTATAAATTTTATAAAGATTAAGGCTATTGGCTCTAGAACTAGTGTTTGCTCTTGAATCCCACTGGTCACAATTACGCTGATTACCTCTCACAGAACCACTGACAAGTAATACAACCTCTCTGTGCTTCAGATTCCTCATCTATAAAGTTAGGATAAAAATATGCCTTATAAGTATTAAATAAGTTACGTCACATGACATCTAGAACAATAAGTGTTAGCTGATGTTATTAATCTATTATTGTTATTGTTGTTTCTTATTTAAGAAAATAAAAGGGAACTATGATTATAAAATATTTGCTATGGCAAACTGTTTGTAAAGCAGCTTTTAAACCTCCTTCTAGAGTACTGATAAGTGTTTTTTGTTCATTGTCAGCATTCCCTTTCTTCAAAGGGAAGAACAAATTTAAAAAGAAACAAAAGTATTTTATTTAAATGGTGATATTCAGTTTACAGTCCATTTTCTTTCTTTTAATTCACTATTTCCAAGACAGCACATGGTAAGTACCTCTTCATTTTCAACGATAGAGCTCAACAAGCACTGATGGCTAAATAAGAGCCATACTTTAAAAAAACATGTTTTCCACATAAACAGATGCTTAGAAATCCCTTTCACATTTCCATACCTAAGATAAACGAGCGGTAGAAGTTGATGACATCCACACTCCAGGAATAAACTGAAGCAAAAACAGCACTATAACTGTGAAATTCTTCTCTAAATTTTGCAGTAATACCGCTTCC
>NW_023190819.1:465-1183 GCF_002007445.2 Ailuropoda melanoleuca | reverse complement strand
TGGATATTTAATGGTATTTTCAAGAAAATTTTTCAGTGTGATAATGACACTACTAAATATTTTTACAGAAAGAATTTAACAATGAAAGTAGTAAAAGAAATATGCTCTAACAGTTAAGGAAGCAGTAATACCAAAACTCTTTCAGAAAACAGGCGGAAGTGCAACAGCCATTTCCCAAATCATTTTATGATTCCAGCATAACCCTGACACCAAAACCTGACAAAAACAATATCCCTCATGCATACATATGCAAAAATCCTTTATAAAATATTAGTACACAGAATCCAGCAATATGTGAATAGTACACATGACCAAGTAGAGTTTATTCCAGGAAGGCGAGATTGATGGAACGTTTCAAAAACTAATCTGGGGAGGAGGTTAAGATGNGTTAAGATGGCGGAGGAGTAGGGGACCCCTTTTTCAGCCGGTCCCCTGAGTTGAGCTGGATAGGTACCAGACCAGCAGGAATATCCACGGAATCAGCCTGAGACGCAGGAAGATACATCTGGATCTCTACAAATGAACATCTCCAGCGCTGAGTATCGAGGTATGAAGCGGGGAGCCATGAAACCGCGCACAGATATAGGAAGATAAACAGAAGGGGGAGGGAGCCGCCATGTCAGGGCGCCGGGAAGCGGTAGCCACCTACAAGGGGGAGCGAACAGACCGCGGACCCGCACACTTGAGACAGCAGGCTGAGAAGGGAGCTCCGGGAGCG
>NW_023190819.1:0-277 GCF_002007445.2 Ailuropoda melanoleuca | reverse complement strand
GAGCCGGGAGCGTGCGCCACCAAGCATCTCACGGAGCTCCGGTGTGCTCACTGGATCCAGGCTGAGACCGGGAGCTCTGGGAGCGTGCGCGGGGCAGCTCGCAGCTGGCGGCTGGAGGGCCACCTGCACGGGGGAGCAGGCGGACATGCGGACGGCACTCGCGAGACAGCAGACTGAGACCGGGAGCTCCAGGAGCGTGCGCGGGGTGGCTGATGGCTGGCGGGCCACCTGCATGGGGGAGCAGGCGGACTCGCGGTCAGCAGCCGCGAGACACCAG
>NW_023190818.1:0-549 GCF_002007445.2 Ailuropoda melanoleuca | reverse complement strand
CTTCAATCTTTCTTCCAGGTCAATGACAAAGAAATGAAACCATGCTAATTGTGGGGCTGGCCCCTGGCAGGTGTCACTGACCGTGTTCGCTGGGGAATGATAACTCAGCTTTGGATGCAGAANTTGGATGCAGAGGGAGGAGGTTATTAGCCAACTGCAGCCCCATGGAACCTGCCATCAGCAAATCAGATGCTTATTTTCAGGAGCACGAGAATCACAACTGGAACGGTAGTTCTGTCCTGGAGGAGAAAGAGCTCTCGCTGAAGACACAGCGAGTGTCTTAGTCTGTTCGGCAGCCCAAATCCTTACCGTGCCTCAGCTTCGTACACCAACTGAAGAGGTTAGATCTAAAGATCGACGTGGTCCTAAAACTCTCCAGTTCCCATTGAAAACTGACCTGTTTTGCCGAAGAAGGCATTCAATGGCCAACAAGCACACATGAAGTTGCTCCACGTCACTAATCATCAGGAAACCCAGATCAAAGCCACAACGAGCTACCACCTTGGACCAGTACTGCAGCTGGTCTGACGGGTTAACTTGTTCAAGGTA
>NW_023190817.1:0-1241 GCF_002007445.2 Ailuropoda melanoleuca | reverse complement strand
ATCCAGGGCAATAAAATGTGGTCTCTGGATAAAGATTAAGTGAAGGATGGGGCTATAAGATCCCTTGTTGAAACCTCACACAGTTTTAAGGGCATGTCTGGAAGAGCTTTTTTAATTTTTATTTTTTATTTTATTTGAAAGAGAGAGCGCGCGTGCATACACATACACACACACAAACACACACAAACACACACACACACACAAACACACACACACACAGAGGGAGAGGGAGAAGCAGACTCCTCGATGACCAGGGAGGCCGATGCGGGGCTGGAAGAACTTTTAAGAATCTTGGAGACATGCTCTCTCTGCAGCCTCACCAGGGGATGAAGATATAGAAGGGCCTATTCTTAAAGAAATATGTGAGTTTGGTTTTTGTCTAATGGATGAATTATAATTTGAATCAAGGGAACACTCAAGGACTTAAAGAAGATACGCTGCTGGGGACAAAAAGGGACAGAGACAGTACACAAGGAAAGGAGACCATTGGATCCCCAATCCTCTCAAGGTAGTTAACAGGCTGCAAACCTGCAAACAGGCTGCTCTTTCTTATGGAAGATGGATTACGACTTAGAGAGTGGAACCAAGAGTCCAAAAGGTGAATCCAAAAGTCAAGAATCCCTCCTCAGCAGTAGGACCTGGCTCTGATTAAGGAACGATGACGTGTTCCCAGCTGGATTGCAGTATTGCTTGGCTCAGTGACTGCTACAGCAAATAGCTCCCGTGTCCTCCCTTATTGGGTGCGATGTCTATTACCGTTTCTATCTCTGCCTCACTTGTGTATGTTGGGTGTTCAGGTGAGAGCAGGGAGGAGCTCACAGATCTCCAGGGAGCCTCATCCACACTTGAACCTGTTCTAGATAAACAAATCAGGACCTCAAGCCCAACCCTGAGGCCACAAGGAGATGAAACTTTCTGAAGCTTTTAGACATTTCTGGATATTTTTCATGTTGGAAGAATGTAAATAGGGGTGCCTGGGTCGCTCAGTCGGTTAAGCATCTGCCTTCGGCTCAGGTCATGATCCCAAGGTCCTGGGATCGAACCCCACATGGGGCTCCCTGCTCAGCCGGGAGCCTGCTTCTCCTTCTCCCTCGACCCCTCCCCACCACTCATGCTCTCTCTCTCTCAAATAAATGAATAAAATCTTTTTTTTAAAAGGAAGAATGTACGTAATTTTATACTACGATGAATTAAATATGGCCACAAATGCTTTGGCATTCTTCTTCAAGAGTGGGATCAAG
>NW_023190816.1:0-635 GCF_002007445.2 Ailuropoda melanoleuca | reverse complement strand
CCCGCCTCAGCCTGGGGACTGAGGCCAGATGAGGCCACCATATGCCTCCTGCAGCTTCCCACAGACAGGGTTTGATGGCTTCCTTCCTTGTGCCAAGTGTCCTAGGATCCCTGGNTTCCCACAGACAGGGTTTGATGGCTTCCTTCCTTGTGCCAAGTGTCCTAGGATCCCCGATCCTGGTGGCGCTTCCTGTGCCCCATCCCTTTCCACCCTGGATCACTTCTGGGAGCCTGCCAGCCCGCCCACTCCATCCGCAGATGTCTGGGGACAGCGCCTGAGAGGAGAGGACAAGGGGCCCCCTTAGCTGATGCACAGATGTGCCCCTTGCAAGGCCCCGCCTCACCCTCCTCGGGGTGACCTGCTCCCCAGCTGCGGCTTTGCGGCTCTGCTGGAGCCCCCTGGGGCCTGTGACTCCTCTTCCCCACGGGGGAGGGAAGGAGCCTCAAGGCCCTGGCCTGAGAGCCCTGCCCTGCAGGGCGCCCCAGCCCCTGCCTGAACCGCCGCGGGGGCCCGGGATGTCTCCACACAGCCCCCGGAGGGACCGGCCGGGGCTGCACTGCCCCCACCTGTGCTGCTGCCTTGCTTTTCTGACTGGCTTGGCCTTGAGTAGTTCGCAGCCTGCCCTGCCCCCCTCT
>NW_023190815.1:0-8181 GCF_002007445.2 Ailuropoda melanoleuca | reverse complement strand
GCGCCTTTTTTTTTTTTTTTTTTTTTTTTTAAGATTTTGTCTATTGGGGCACCTGGGTGGCTCAGTCGGCTAAACGGCTAAGCGTCTGCCTTTGGCTCAGGTCATTATTTCAGCGTCCTGGCATCGAGTCCCGCATGGGGCTCCCTGCTCTGCCGGGAGTCTGCTTCCCCCCCCCCCCAACAAATAAATAAAATCTTGTTTTTAATTATTTTTTAAAAGATTTTATTTTATTCATTTCAGAGACAGAAAGGGCACAAGCAGGGGGAGAGGCAGAGGGAGAGGGAGAAGCAGACTCCTTGCTGAGCTGGGAACCTGATGCGGGGCTCTGTCCCAAGACCTGGAGATCAGGACCTGAGCCGAAGGCAGACGCTTAACCATCTGAGCCACCCAGGCGCCCCTCAAATAAATAAATAAAATCTTTAAAAAATTATCTATTTATTTGAGAGGGAGTGAGAAAGAGAGCACACGAGCAGGGAAAAGGGCAAAGAGAGAGGGAGAAGCAGACTCCCTACTGAGCAGGGAGCTGGATGTAGGGCTCGATCCCAGGACCCAGGGATCATGACCTGAGCCAAAGGCAGATGCCTAACGGACTGAACCACCCAGGTGCCCCATTTCAGCCCCTCTTACTGGCCATTCTAAATCAAGTTCCTTGAGAGGGAAGGAGAAGAGAAAACCTAATTGGGAGGGAGGCTAGGGATTACTGTTGGTGATATGGCCTGGGTTCTCACTCCGGGGTCCTCAGTGGGGAGAGGGCTCTGGGTCTGATTTCTGGGTCACTGGCTGGAGAAAGGGCTTTAGGTCCTGTCTTCCAGGTGCTGGAGAGGTAAGGGACCAAAGACACCTGGGTCGTGAGAAAGGCTGAGAGCTTGGGTTTTTGATTGCCCACTGGGGGAGACTTAGGGGCCTCTTCCTGGATCTCTAACCTGGTATACCCTCCTTCACTCCTCTCAGTTGGCGAGGCCCGTAACCTCATCCCGATGGATCCCAATGGTCTGTCTGATCCCTATGTGAAGCTGAAGCTCATCCCAGACCCTCGGAACTTGACGAAACAGAAGACCCGAACAGTGAAAGCCACACTAAACCCTGTGTGGAACGAGACCTTTGTGTTGTGAGCCTCAGTGCAGGGGATGCTGTGATGGCTGTCAGAGAATGATCTGAGGGTCTCTGTGGCCCACAGGACCCCGGAGAGCAGACGGTGGGAGGTGTTAGAATAGAGGGAACCAAAGAAAAGGGCAGAGAAAGGCGGTGGGAGAGGGAATGGAATGACTGAGAGAGAAGGATGGAATTACAGAAGCCAAGGGAGAAATATCCGTGCATTTAATCTCCATCAAAGCCCACTACTTTAGAGTGAGACAGAGATGGAGGGTGTTCAGAAGAGACACAAACCCAAAGAGACACACAGACAGAATGCAGGGAGGTGGGGTGTAAGCAGAGGGGTGGTGGGTGGGTGGCAGGAAGAGAAAGAGAAGCCAATTAACTGAAAGACAGAAGGACAGAGACCCAGAGGAAGGAGCGGGCAAAGAGATTCAGATAGGAGAGAGATCTGGAGAGAAAGGACAGGACTCAGGGATGGAAAGGAGCCAAGAATATGGGAGGAAGGGAGAGAGACTGCGAGCTGTCTAGATGTACTCAAGGTCCCGATATTGGGAAAGACCCCCTTCGGGAGGATCAGAGATGACAGGACACTTTAGGGAGCAGTAACAGACCCCAGCTCACCCCAGAAGGGCTTGCCTCTCTTCCTCCAGCACCAAGGATGGGGGAGCCGGGCGAGTGGGGAGCTGGACCCTCACTCCGCCCCACCCTTCCCGCAGCAACTTGAAGCCGGGGGACGTGGAGCGCCGGCTCAGCGTGGAGGTGTGGGACTGGGACCGGACTTCCCGCAATGATTTCATGGGTGCCATGTCCTTCGGTGTCTCGGAGCTGCTCAAGGCGCCGGTGGACGGCTGGTGAGGGCCGGGCAGGGGTGGAGGCTGTGCCTTGGCCTCTCCGTCTCCGTCTGTGTGTGGTCTCACTCCTCCGGACCACCAGCATCCTGCCTCCCTGCGCTTCTCTCGCCCCCGGCCCCTGGCCCTCTCTCCCCCTGTGTCCCCCCACTCTGTCCCTCTCTCCTTATCTCACTCCTTCTCTCTCCATCTCTGTGTCTTTCTTTCTGTGTCTCTTTCCCGCCTCTGATCCCTCTGCCTCTCCCTCGGGGGCACCCCCACCCCGCCTCCTGCCCCGCCCTGGTCTCCGTCTGCATGTCAGGTACAAGTTACTGAACCAGGAGGAGGGCGAGTATTACAATGTGCCGGTGGCTGACGCTGACAACTGCAGCCTCCTCCAGAAATTTGAGGTACTCAGGCCCCGCTTCCCCCGGGGGGAGTCCAGCCCTGCGGTTCACCGTTCAGAGCGGCTGGTTGCCCATGGGTCCTGGGACTACAATTCCCAGAAGATCCTGGGGCTCCTTCCTCTGCTTTTCTAGGGGACTCCTGCCCCAGGGTGTGATGGGAATTAGAGTTCCTATCCATTCCCATGGCTTGGGGGTTTGGAGTCCTCACCCTCTGCTCTAGGGCAAGGTCCTCCCTCCCTAGGGGCTCTGACTCTGGCTTTCTTCTCCCCCAGGCCTGTAACTACCCACTGGAACTGTATGAGGTGAGTAGAGCTCAGGCCTGGAACAGAGACAGTTTCAGTCCTGTGGTCTGCATGTCTCTCCCCACGTCTCCCTCCCCTGATACCTGTTTTCGTTTCCACACACATGGGCTGCGCACAGACTTGGCGGCCGGGCTTGTGCTTGCTGAGTAAACCTAGCACCCCAGAGGTGAACCTGACCCTTAAGTCCCCCAGGTCGGGACACAGTGACGGATACTTAAATTCCATGATGATGTACTATATCAGAGGTAGCCCAGGGCACCGAGAAGCCTAGAGGAGGCAATAAGCCAGCCCTGGGGGAGGGGGGAGGGCGGAGGGGGCCAGAGAGAGACTCCCCAAAGGAGGTGACACCTGAACGGATCCTTGAGTTTTTCTATTTATCACTGTGGCCTTCTCTCCTCCATTCATCTTCTCGTCTTCTCGCTCACTCAACACCTATTTCCTGAGGTGTCACATAAACCAGCCCCTGTTCTGGGAGTAGAATCAGTCCATTCCCTGGGGAGCTTCAATTTCAAAGTGGAGACAGTTACAGATAGAGACATCTGCCCAGAAGGAATGTGTTTGAAAATGGAGGTAGTAGCCTCAGGCACTGGAAGTACTGGAAGCTGGAACAACCCGGGAGAGCCAGGGAAAGCTCCTGGGGGGGGTGAGTCCAGGAGGAAGTGCAGGATTCTCCAGGCGCTGGAGAGGGAGACCAGATTTCCAGGCTGAAGGACAGAAAACCTTCTAGGCGGAGGGGAGAGCAGGTGCAAAGGCCCTGTGGTGGAAGCAGGCCGGGAGTGTCTGTAGCACAGCAAGGAGGACAATGGGGCTGAAGAGGGGAGAGGGTGGGGAAAAGGTAGGAAATTAAGTCAGCGAGGGAAGGGGTGTGACTTGGCATTCACTGGAAGGATTTTAGCTTTTAAACTGGGTGAGATGGAGTGGGGACGTGGGCGCATCCAAGGTGGCCTGAAGTGGTTTAGGTCAGAACAGGACAAGTGCTCTGTGTAGAGAATAAGACGGAGGCAGAGGGGAAGAGGGGAGGAGGCCCTGTGGAGACTCAGGTGGGAGGAGCAGGAAGCAATGGTGGTAAAGGTGTTCAGACTCTGGGTGTGCTTTGAAGGTTGAACAGCAGGAAATCCGCTCAGCACTGACCTTCCTCCGTTCAACACCCTCTGTGCTGGGCGATGCTGAAGACACAAAAAAGGAGGGAGACACAGTCTCCGGCTTTAATGGGTTTTGATTTCTGGCTCTGCTTTTTAATCTGCTGTGTGACTTTGGGCAAGTTATTTAATGTCTCTGTGCCAATTTCCTCTTCTCGAAAATGGGAGTGGCGTGGGGGCACCCAGCTGGCTCAGTCGGTGGAGCGTCAGACTCCTGATCTTGGGGTCATGAGTTCAAGCCTCACGTTGGGTGTAGAGATTACTTAAAAATAAAAAATAAAATGGGGGGGTGATAACAGGGTTATCTAATGGCATATAGTAATCTGAGTGTTAGTTAAATGATCAGCCCTCGAGGCTGTGGAAAATCAGTGTAAGTTCTTAAGCCAAGAGGTAGGGGGACAGAGGCAACTTTCTTTTTCTCTCTGTCTCTCCCCATCCCTTTCATTCTTGGATGCTGTCTCTCTTGGGGGCATCTCCTTATCCCAGTCTGGGGTCTGACTGCCTCTGGGTCTCTCCCCTTTCTCACAGCGGGTGCGGATGGGTCCCTCTTCGTCTCCCATCCCTTCCCCATCCCCCAGTCCCACCGACTCCAAGCGCTGTTTCTTTGGGACAAGCCCTGGACGTCTGCACATCTCTGACTTCAGCTTCCTCATGGTTCTAGGAAAAGGCAGTTTTGGGAAGGTTGGATTCCTGGGGGTCTGGGGGGGAAAGGGGAGGGTGTCTGGGGGGAGATCAGATTCCTGGTCTTTAGGGAAGAGGTACATGGGGAGGGACACTAGGCAGCTGAGTCCCCAAAGAGGTCTCTAGGGGACCCTTGAGTGCCCCTGAGACGACAGGCATAAAGATTCAGGTGCTTTCCCTGAGGGAGTGCTCAGCAAAATCAGGGCACCTGGTCCCCTGAGAGAGAGAGGGAGGACCTGGGATTCCCTTTCTCCATGTCCCTGAAGGGGAGGGGCAGGGACCTGCGTCTCTGGGTTCCTTCCCAAGATGGACTGGGCCTTCTGGGCCTCTGTCTCTAGGTGATGCTGGCTGAGCGCAGGGGCTCCGATGAGCTCTACGCCATCAAGATCCTGAAGAAAGACGTGATTGTTCAGGATGACGACGTGGACTGCACCCTGGTGGAGAAGCGAGTGCTGGCCCTGGGGGGCCGAGGCCCGGGCGGCCGGCCCCACTTTCTCACCCAGCTGCATTCGACCTTCCAGACCCCGGTGAGGAAGGGGGTGCAGAGGCTGGCTCAGGTCAGGTATCTGCTCTGGGAAGCTGTGATTGTGGCGAGGGAAAATAACCTTCCGCGCGGACTGGGAGTGGCCGGCGGGATGGGAGCCTGTTGGGCGTGGCCTGAGCCAGCGGGGTCTTGAGTGCGGTGTGTTCTGAGCGAAGGAGTTTTGAGTAAAGGGAGTGCGGGGAGGAGAACGGCTTCCGAGTGGCCTGCCAACCGCTGGGCTCCAACCAACGAAGCCGTCACTCTTGGATTCTGAGAGAAGGTCTGGTCAGACACGGGGCGTGTCCCCCAGATCGTGGGACGGGACAAGGCGTGAGGACCGCCAGAGGTTTGAGAGGGCATGACTCCTTCCAAAAGCTCTGGATAAACGTAGCCAGGACGTAAGGCAAAGTTATTGCCATTGCCAGTGAGGCCCGAAACACCTCTGGTTCTTAACAGGTGGTCAAGGTTGCGTTTGCGTGAGGAGGTGTGGGAAGAGGTGGCGGTGTCCCTGGGGTTTCCAGGGAATGGTGGGCCTCAGTCATCCATTCGCAGAGGGCGGACCAGTTCGGAGCAGCAGGGGACAGGGCGGGTGGAGATTCTGCGGCGGCTGGCTTAGAGTCCTCGGGACCTCCCCGCTGCTCTGGGTTTCTGACTGTGGATCCGGAACCTTCCAAGTTTGTCTGGAGTCGCGGGAATGGACGCGTCCTGCCCTCTGGTCAGCGTGTCCCCTCTTCTAAGCCCCCCCCGCCCCCTCCAGGATCGCCTGTATTTTGTGATGGAGTATGTCACGGGGGGCGACCTGATGTACCACATCCAGCAGTTGGGCAAGTTTAAGGAGCCCCATGCAGCGTGAGTCTCGGCCGAGAGAGGAGGGGTGGGGGGAGGGGGCCCCAGCCTTTGACCTCTGACGCCCCACCCCCTTCTCCAGGTTCTACGCAGCGGAAATCGCCATCGGCCTCTTCTTCCTTCACAATCAGGGCATCATCTACCGGTGAGCGGTCTGGGCCTTTCCCTGGAGGCCGTCAGGCCCCTGGAGGGAAAGGGATCAAACCCGCCTCTCCAGGGGCACCTGGCTGGCCCAGCGTGTAGAGCGAGCGACTGGTGATCTCGGGGTCGTGAGTTCCAGCCCCACGTGGGGTGTAGAGCTTACTTTAAAAGAAAACAAGCAAACAAAAAACTAAACCTTGCTGCGCCAGCCGTTGGAACTCTGCCCTTGCCTCCCCCCCAACCCCAGGGACCTGAAACTAGACAACGTGATGCTGGACGCAGAAGGACACATCAAAATCACGGACTTCGGCATGTGTAAGGAGAACGTCTTCCCCGGGACCACGACCCGCACCTTCTGCGGGACCCCAGACTACATAGCCCCTGAGGTAAGCTTCCCTGTGCTGCTCTTGGTGCCCTGCAACTTCGCGGGGGGTCAGAGTGTGGGGGGTCCTGACCCTGGGGTCTTTGCACGAGTCGAGTCGTGGGCCGTCCAGCAGCAAGCAGCGCGGAGAGGCCTGCGCTCTGCAGTACGAGTGGATAGGGCGGGGTCTCTGAGCTGGCGAAGCGGGCGGAGGTGGGGGGAGTTCTAAAAGAGCGGCACTGCTCGGCTCCCGAGAATTCTGAGAGCAGGACCTGTTGCAGGACTATTCTAGAAGGCGGAGACAACTCCCAGTGTACTGAGTGGGTGGGGCCCGTGCCCCCGGAACACTGGGCCTGTGGAGGCTGTCTCCTGAATATTTTAGGAAGGGGGAGGATACTCTGAGTTTGTTAAGGAGGTGGAGCTAATGATCTGACTGTATATAAGTAGATGGAGGGTCCTGACTTTTCTCGGTTAAGTCGGAGGTGGTGGTGGTGGTGCGCTTCTTAGTCTTTCAGAGTGATTCAGTGCTAATGCCCAGGAAATCAATGTTGTGGTTTCAAAACATGGCTGGGATCAGACTCACCCGGGGAGATTTTGAAAAACACACACATGTTGCTGACTCTGACTCTGACCTCTTGAGGCTGGAATTCTAAGGGCTAGAACAGCCTCCTAGATGAATCTTAAATGCATCCAGGTTTAAGACTCTCTGGTCTCTGAAATTTAGCCCCTATGCACCCTCTCCTTATGCAGGGGGTCCGGTTGCCTAAATACTCTAGCTGGGTGGAACTTCTGACTTGGTCCTTAGATAGTCTTTATTTTGGGGACCAAAGGAATGTTCTACGTAGGTAAATTTTGTTTCTGAATTTTCCAAAAATATGGAGCTCTGGCCTAAGTGGTATGAGTGGGAAGAGTTTGTATTGAAAACACTTAAAGTGGGTTGGGTTCCCAGAGGGTGAAGTCAGAAGGGGACTTAGGCTTCTTAAAGCACAAACCATGATTCTTTGACTTCCGTCCTTTCTCACCAGATCATTGCCTACCAGCCCTATGGGAAGTCTGTGGATTGGTGGTCCTTTGGGGTTCTGCTGTATGAGATGCTGGCAGGACAGGTAAGGGAAGCTGGGGAGAGGCTGGCTTGGCTAAAGGCAACACGGCAAGGGATGCCACCTGTTCCATGGCCTTTATCTCAAAGGACCAGGTTAGGAAGGGATGTCTGCCACCTAAGGAGGGGTGCTAAGCAGTTGGGGACGTCCTGCCTGGATAGTGCTGTCCTTGGTCCTGAAGCACTATTTTCCCATAGGCCAGAGGTTCTTAAAACTTTTTGGTGCCAAGGACCCCATCTCAGAACAATGTGTTTAAATGCATGAAATAAAATAATGGGATTACAAAGGAAACAAATCACATTGAAATGGCTATCAAAAGTTTAAAATTTTAATTTAACTTTGTTCAGCTAACTAAATAAATTTAATTTAAAAGTATACAGTTAAGTAAATATTAACCATTGGGATGTGGACATATATGTGATTTCCTATTAATGAATTAAATAGTAATATCTCACAGTGATGGGAAATAAATAGGAAGGTCTACCAGTAATATTGAAGTTGAGATGACTAACATTTTGAGATATCTGCAAATCTAATGTGCTGTGATTTCTGTTGGTGATGAAATCACAGCTACTGCTATTGTGGTTTTTGCCTACATTTATAAGGGAATGCTAAATTTCAGTTAGAATTTTTAAAAAATGAAGAGGTACTTTTTCCCCTGTTCAAGCTCATGGACCCCCTCAATTGTGTTTTTTTTTTTTTAAAGATTTTATTTATTTATTCGACAGAGATAGAGCCAGCGAGAGAGGGAACACAAGC
>NW_023190814.1:0-1562 GCF_002007445.2 Ailuropoda melanoleuca | reverse complement strand
ATAAATGGGTGTTATTTTAAAACATTAATTTGTGGTAATTTGTTATGCAATAATAGAAAAATAAGACACTAGGGTTTCTCCCATATAAATAATAGTACGTCTGATACGTAGTTTTTGAGACTTCATTTTACAGATATCTTTTCTAGCTGCTTTAAGAATAAAATTGTTTCACAATTGACATGAACATTAATTGTGCACGTTAGTACTTCTCATCCTAACATGAAGTCATTGAGTGTGAGTCAAAAGTCCCTGAAAAATTATTCAGTGCATGTGGGCCTTTTTAATGAGGTGATCTTATTCCTGACCAGCGTCTGTGGGTGCAGCCCCTGCCGCTCCAGACTGCCTCACAGCCGGACTGGGTGGCAATAGGCTGAGCGCAGGACAGACACAGGACAAAAAGGTCTGCGGCTCGTCCCTTTAACCCTAACCCAATTTCTCAAGAAGAGCCGCGCTCCCATACGGTAATCAGGCCCTCTAAAGCGGGGGCTTGTCTACAGCGCACGCGGTTTCTTTACTGACTCCCAAAGCATCTAGCAAGTTTCAATCGCCCACTAGGGATCACTGGCGCCACCTAAGATGCAGCTGACGGACAGTTCACAGCCCTTCGAAAACAGCTTTGAAACTGACGAATTGTGCCCCTCGGTCACTTACTCTGCACACTAACGGAGCAGCCATTAAAACCAGCTTTCGCTGTCTTTCCTCACTACAGGTGCCCAACCGGGACCCTCCGAAGCTTGACAATTCACTGCGTGACCACGCCTACCCACTGCGCCTGCACGGGAGGCCAGCTCCGGGAAGCGCCCGTGAGGACCTGCCGGCCGAGCCGTTTGGGGTGGGGCGTACTCGCTCGTCGCGCCTGCGCGGAGGGCCGGCCGGCGTGCTGCCTCGTTACTCTTGAAACGAGTGGCGGGGATCTGCTCTGGGAGTCTCTGCTGCATCTCTGCCGGGTGGAAGCGCGCTCCTTCGTCTGTAGGACCGGTCATGGCGCTGCAGCTCTCCCGAGAGCAAGGCATCACCCTGCGCGGGTGTGCCGAAATCGTGGCGGAGTTCTTCTGTAAGTGCTCCTCGCGCAGGCCGGAGGGCGGGAGAACTGAGGCCAGGCCGCCGGGTGGGCCTGCGGCTCAGCCACGGAGGCCGGGGAAGCGTGGCTGGGGCAGGGGGGGGGCAGGCCGAGAGACCTGGAGTTAAGCTCTCTGTGCCTCAGCCTCCTGCCCGGTGGGGGAATCAAGGAAGAAGTGGGTGCAGGCGGCGCCTCCGGACGCATTGCTAGCGGTGGAGCAGGAGGCCCGGGTGCTTCTGAGGCCTGCGTCGCCAGGTNAGCCCCTCGGCCTGCAGCGTTGCTTTAACTACAGATCCTGCGCGCTTTCCAGCCTCCCTCAGCCCCGGCCTCCGCGACTTCAGACGGAGTACGACCCGGGTGGGCCCACGTATATTTTTAACAACCCCTCGGCCACGCTTTGATTCTGGTATTAGCCTTGATGGACTAGATTAAGGAAACGCTGTTCCGGACCAGGCCAGTTGTACCTTCTGATAGAATCTGGCAGGACTTGTGAGGAGAAAAG
>NW_023190813.1:0-596 GCF_002007445.2 Ailuropoda melanoleuca | reverse complement strand
AAACCAAGGACCTGGGCCCAGCTCCCCTCTGGGAGACCGCCACGTTCAGTGACCCCGAGAAATTCTGCACCTGCTTCTTTACCCGCCCGAGCACACAGCCCAGGCTTCGGGGTCACCCTGTGCACCTGCAGAGCCTCGGTCACAGGATGCCACCTGGGAAAGGCTGCTCAGTGACAGGACAGTCATACACAGGCCCCCACGAGGGCACACATGGACGTCCTGCTACGAACAGCCTTTCCCAGGTACTGCTGCCCTTTTGGGGAGATCAGGTACCTCGCCACNCCTCGCCACAGAAATCAGTCAGTGAGAGGAAGGGAAAATTGCTTTATAAATTAAAAGCAAACACATGGATCTGAGTGCCACTGCTCTGGCTCCTGGGGGAGGCAGCCTTCTCGCATTCATTCAGCGCGTGTTTGTGGAGAGCCCACGACGTGATGAGCATGGCCCCTGGCACCACCAGGCTCCTGCCCCCATGCAGTTTATAGTCGATAAGTAAACAAACACATAAGATAATTTCAAAATGCGACAGTGCCCAATGGGCAAAGAGGATGTCTTACTCTAGAATGTAAGGAGGTGGGAAGAATTTTCCAGAAGGG
>NW_023190812.1:0-1865 GCF_002007445.2 Ailuropoda melanoleuca | reverse complement strand
TTTTTTTTTTTTTATCCATTCTATCACCTTGTGTCTTTTGACTGGAGCCTTTAGTCTATTTACATTCAAAGTAGATATTGATAGATATGTATTTATTGCCATTTTGTTACTTGTTTGTGATTATTTTTGTAGTTTTTCTCTGATTCTTCTCTTGCACTCTTTCATGGTTTATTGGCTTCCTTTAGTGATATACTCAGATTCCTTTCTCTGTTCTTTGAATATCTATTGCTAGTTTTTGACTTTTGGTTACCATTCAGATTGTATGTAACATCTTCTGCATATAACAGTCTATATTAAATTGATGGTCACTTAAGCTTGAACCCATTCTTTACTTCTATCTGACCCCCCACACACATATATTTTAGGTATGTAGTGTCATATTTTACATCCTTTTATTTTGTGAGACTTAAGTCTCACTTTAAGTCTTTCCTTTTCACTCAAAGAGTGTCTTTTCATGTTTCTTGCAGGGGTAGTTCAGTGGTCATGATCTCTTTTAGTTGTTTGTCTGAAAAACTCTTTATCTATCCTTCTATTCTGAATGAAAACCTTGCTGGATAGAGCACTCTTGGTTTCAGATTTTTCCCATTTAGCACGTTGAATATATCAGCCAGTCTCTTCTGGCCTACAGAGTTTCTGTGGATCTGCTGATAGTCTTGTGGGGTTTCCCTTGCATGTAACTATCGTCTTTTCTCTTGCTGCTTAAAATGTTTTTTTCTTTACTACATTTTGTCATTTTAATTACTATGTGTCTTGTTGTGGACCTCCTTCAATTGATTTTATTGAGGGATCTCTGTGCTTCCTGGATCTGAATTTCTGTTTCTTTACCCAGATAGGGGAAGTTTTCAGCTATTATCTGTTCGATAAATGCTCTGCCCCCTTTTCTCTCTTTTCTCCTTCTGGAATCCCCATAATGCAAATGTTATTGGGCTCAATGGAGTCACTGAGTTCCCTGTGTCTATTCTCTTTTTGCATAATTCTTTTTTCTCTCATTTGCTCAGCTTGATTACCTTTGATTATTCTGTCTTATGAGTCATTAATTCGTTTCTCTCCTCCTCTAACCTGCTATTTATTCTATCAAGTGTATTTTTTATATCATTTATTGTGATCTTCATCTCTTGGGTTCTTTTTTATCTCTTTCTTAAGGGTGTCACTGAGGTCCTCCACTCTTTTCTCAAATCCAGTGAGTATTTATATGATCATTACTATAAATTCTCTAGCTCTATCAGATAATATCTGTTTTGCTTTGTTCTCTTGTGATTTTGTCCTGTTCTTTCATTTGGGACACATTCTTCTGTCTCTTCATTTTATCTTATTCTCTGTGTCTCTGTGTTAGGAATGTCAGCTACATCTCTTGCTCTTACAAGTAATGGCTTTATGAAAAAGACGTCCTATATGTCCTGCAGTACAGTGTCTCCTGTTCTTCAGGACCTGGTGCTTCAGGAAGTGTTTTCTATGTATGTTGCATATGCCCTGCTGTTGAGTCCTGGCCACTTTTTCCTTCAGTCCAGTAGTCTGCAGAGTCTCCCTTTGCAACGTTTGGTCCCCCAGATGAGTGGGGCACATTTTAATAAGGTGTGCTCTGGTCTGCTGGTGAAATGAGACCTGCTCCTGCTGCTGCTAGAACTGAGATCCTACAAAATGTATGGGTCCAGAGATGAGGTGTTAATGGNGTGTTAATGGGTTTGTGCTGGTCTTCTGTGGGAGGGATCCTATGGAGCCAGGACTGAGGCAAGCATGACTGGGAAGGATGGAACTTCCAACGTGTGGGTGGGTGGGGCCTGGTGTCAGCAAGTTAGGTAGTGAGTGTCAGCATTGTGCTGATTCCTGCAGGTGGCCCTATGTTTATGCTGGTGGATGAGAGAGGG
>NW_023190811.1:299-1340 GCF_002007445.2 Ailuropoda melanoleuca | reverse complement strand
TTTTATAGAGATCTTAGGGATGTGGGCTTCTTCTTTAAAGATTTTATTTATTTGAGAGAGAGAGAGACAGAGAGTTAGCAAGAAAGGGAACCCAAGCAGGGGAGTGGGAGAGGAAGAATCAGGCTCCCAGTGGAGAAGCCCGATGAGGGACTCCTTTCCGTAACGTTGTGATCACACCCTAATCCGAAGACAGGTGCTTGGTGGCTGTGCCACTCAGGTGCTCCGGGTTGTGGGCTTCTTGATTTTTTAGCCTGCCTTCTGGGGGAGGGTCCTGCTGCCGGTACTCAGAAAACCCTGTTTGGGTACAGTCTCCGTGTCCCCTGCGAGGGGGGATGGGGATGGGCACCCTGTGAGCCGGTATTTCCGGGCTTTTGTTCTCTGGCGGCTTTCCCTGGCGGTTTGCTATGCCTCTTCTGAGAGAGCAGCAGCGGCTGAAATTCAGCCTCTGTCTCAGAACAGAGGGATCGCGGATCGTTCTCCACTGATGTTCTGGCCACTTTAACTCTGTTTCTGTTGGTGCTGCTCAACCCTGCAGCATCCCGGGCTGTGCGCCCCACACCCGGCGTCCCAGCCCTCACTTCCAGGGCCGGCACGTCTCNCGTCTCTGTCTTTTGTGTTTCCATGCCCGCCAGCCGCCCCGCGCGGGCTCCCAGAGCTCTCCGTCTGAGTCTGGTGTCTCGCGGCTGCTGACCGCGAGTCCGCCTGCTCCCCCATGCAGGTGGCCCGCCAGCCATCAGCCATCAGCCACCCCGCGCGCACTCCTGGAGCTCCCGGTCTCAGTCTGCTGTCTCGCGAGTGCCGTCCGCGTGTCCGCCTGCTCCCCCGTGCAGGTGGCCCTCCAGCCGCCAGCCGCCCCGCGGACGCTCCCGGAGCTCCCGGTCTCAGCCTCGATCCAGTGAGCACACCGGAGCTCCGGAGCTCCGTGAGATGCTTGGTGGTGCACGCTCCCGGCTCACGGACTCAGTCTGCCGTTTCCAGAGTGCGGGTCCGCGGTCCGCCCGCTCCCCGGTGCAGGTGGCCCGCCAGCCGCCCTGCGCGCGC
>NW_023190811.1:0-217 GCF_002007445.2 Ailuropoda melanoleuca | reverse complement strand
GCCGCCCCGCGCACTCCCGGAGCTCCCATTCTCAGTCTGCTGTCTCAAGCGTGCGGGTCTGCAGTCCGTCCGCTCCCCCGTGCCGGTGGCTACCGCTTCCCGGTGCCCTGACACGGCGGCTCCCTCCCCCTTCTGTTTATCTTCCTATATCTGTGCGCGGTTTCACGGCTCCCCGCTTCATACCTCGATACTCAGCGCTGGAGATGTTCATTTGTAG
>NW_023190810.1:0-1004 GCF_002007445.2 Ailuropoda melanoleuca | reverse complement strand
CAAGAAAAAAAGAGAAAACAGAAAACACAGTTTGAGAACTTAGTATGATACCACCTCAGAAATTCATAAGGCCCTCCAAAATAGTCTTAGACATCAATGATCTCAACAATATAATTAATGAGTCTATGCTATTAGATACATATAGAGAATTCTGTATCCTACAAGTGGGAAATACCAATTGCTCTCGGCAGTATCAGAACATTTGGGAAAATAGCTAATAAGCTACAAAGGCAAGCTCAATACATTCCAAAGGATCAGTAACACTCCAACTGTGTTCATTAACCATAAAAATAAAGGTATAAATTAGTAACAAAAAGAGAGCTAAAAATTACATGTTTGAAAACTAGTGTATTATCAAACAACCCATGGCTTATGAAAGAGATAATAAGAAATATTTGAAGCTGAATTATAATAAAAACACACGTGAGTGTGTGTGTGAAAGCAATATGTAAGAGTAATTTATAGCCCTAAATGCANGAAAGAGATAATAAGAAATATTTGAAGCTGAATTATAATAAAAACACACGTGAGTGTGTGTGTGAAAGCAATATGTAAGAGTAATTTATAGCCCTAAATGCATTTATTTTAAAAACAAGAAATGATTGAAAATATAAGTACCCAACTCAAGATGTTAGAATATAAGTAGGAGAGTATTCCAAAGACACAACAAAGAACAGAGTACTAAAATTAACAGTATTTACCCCAAAGATACAGACGTAGTGAAGAGAAGGGCCATATGCACCCTAATGTTCATAGCAGCATTGTCCAAAATAGCNAGCCAAAGCGTGGAAGGAACCAAGATGCCCTTCAACAGATGACTGGATTAAGAAGTTGTGGTCCATATATACAATGGAATATTACTCAACTATCAGGAAGAACGAGTTCTCAACATTTGCTACAACATGGACGGCACTGGAGGAGATAATGCTAAGGGAAATAAATCAAGCAGAGAAAGACAATTATCATATGGTTTCTCTCATCTATGGAACATAAGAACTAGGATG
>NW_023190809.1:0-592 GCF_002007445.2 Ailuropoda melanoleuca | reverse complement strand
GGGGAGAAGTTTCATAGTTAATGCCAGCTTTTTGCTCCAGTATGAATGCCCACAGGGGTTTTACATTTCAGTTTCTGTTTTCTTGACTTTGTCAGAGGATGCAGATGAGCTGGCAGTGAATGTTCTCTGACATTGTCTCATGACGTAGTTGAGGACTACCCCAGTATAGTCTCCTCTTTGGAGGCATCGCACAGCCTGAGTGAGACGCCTGAACTAGCCAGTAACAAAATCCTCTCCTGTGTCATAGAGGTCTAGCTCCTTCATCAGCAACTTAAAGGCGTTGGGCCTGCCTGCAGGAAGCCTTTGGGGTGGCCCTCAGTGAAAAATGGACCAGTGTCCTCTGAATCAGGAGATTTTTCTGAATCCAAGGCTCAGCAAAGAACAGAGGTGTCCTTTGCTTAGAAAACGACGAGAGGCACATCAATATATCTGCCTCCACCTTCTTCCAATTACTCTCAGCCTCACCATCCACACGTTTGGGATTGACACCTTATACTAATTGCCCTTGACTCTTACTACTCACTCACACCCATAGAGTGTGTCCACTGCCAAGCTGGGAGACTGTGCTAATTCAGTGGTTTGCATTATCCTC
>NW_023190808.1:0-3181 GCF_002007445.2 Ailuropoda melanoleuca | reverse complement strand
GAGAGAGAGAGAGCACAAGCAGGCGGGGAGAGGGAGAAGCAGGCTCCCCACTAAGCAGGGAGCCCAATGCAGGACTCGATCCCAGGACCCTGAGATTATGACCTGAGCTGACAGCAGACACTCAACCGAATGAGCCACCCAGGCACCCCTGGAAAGGCTCTTTGTGCTCAGGCTGAACTATTCCTCAAGTTCCCTTGCTGTATGGTGCCACTGGCATTGCAAGCAGAGCTGATCAACTGTAGTGGAGTACTCCTTGCTCTAGTGTTGCTGAGCTACCCAGGTTTTAGGTGTTCTGTATAGCCTTTCTAGTCAGGTGGGGCTGGGAGCTACATTCAGGAGTGGGCCAGTCTATAATTCAGCTCTCCTGCCTGGTCATGGGGAGACCAGATTCCAGGGCTAGAAAACCTTTTCATTTGAGGTTGTGAATTAGGCATACCTGTACTACATTGAGTTCTCTGGTCAGACTGTGCCACTGTGCAGATGAGCAAAAATGTTGGTTAGGACTACTGTGTGGCCACTGCAGGTAGGAACTCAGTCAGCCAAGATCCAAGTGCTGGTGGCTACAAGCTTCTTGCCCTTTTTTCATCATAAGATTCTCAGTGGTCCAGCCATGCAGATTCCCACACAATCCCTGTGGGACAAAACTGGAGTTGGGGGCTCCCAAGAAGTGACTCACAATGATGGGGGACCTGAATGTCCATTTTAGGCTCTATTTTCCTATTTGTAGGAACCATAAGCTCCGTGGATACCTCCGTGTGACATGCTGCACCAGCATGGGTGGGGAAAGGAGGTCAGCCAAGTAGCTGCGCCTCTTAATCTTCTAATGGAGTCTGTCTTGGACTCAGTGGTTCAAGGCGTGTTTTTACCTCACCACATGTTCTAAAATTTTCTCATTTGTGTCTTGTCCATTAATAGTTATTTATTCTTCTTATGAGGGGAAGTGAAATCAGAAATGACCAAGTTGCCATGTTGGTGCCATCAGTATGAATAAGTTTTTTAGTTTATTATAGACCACTTACTGATTTTTGCTTCCATTGTTTGTGCTTTTGCTATCATATTCAAGAAACTGTTGCCCAAACCNTTATAGACCACTTACTGATTTTTGCTTCCATTGTTTGTGCTTTTGCTATCATATTCAAGAAACTGTTGCCCAAACCAATATCAAGGAACTTCTTCCTCTGTATTTTTCTAGAACTTTTGCAGCATCAGGTCTCATGTTTTTGTTTTTAATCCATCTGAGTTAATTTATGTGAGTGGTATGAATTAGGGGTCCAATTTCATTTTTCTTTTGCATATATTCTCTAGTTTTCCAAACATCATGTGTTGAAAAGACTATCCTTTCCCCACTGAATGTCCTTGATTCTTTTGTCAAATATTAGTTGATTGGGAAAGCATGGGTTATTTCTGGACTATTTTTTTCCATTGGTTCATGTGTTGACTTTTATGCCAATAACATACTGGCTTTGTAAAAAATTGAAGTATAGTTGGCAGACAATATATTAATTTCACATGTACAACATAGTGATTTAAACTTATATTACATTATGAAACAATCACCACAGTTTAGTTACCATCCATTACCATACAAAATTATTACCTAATATTGACTATATTCCCTTTGCTGTATTTTATATCTCCATGACTTATTTTTTAAAACTGCAATATTGTGCCTCTTAATCCCCTTTACTTGTTTTGCCCATCCCACACCCCCACCCTCTGACAACCACAAGTTTGTTCTCTGTATTATGATACTGTTTGTTTTGTTCATTCATTTTGTTTTTCAGATTTTATATATAAGGGAAATCTTTTGGTATTTTTCTTTCTCTAAATCATTTAGCACAATACACTATAGGTCCATCTATGTGTGGCAAATGCCAACACTTCATTATTTTATGGCTGAGTAATATTCCATTGTACATATATACCACATCTTTATCCGTTCATTTGTCAATGGACACTTATGCTCCTTTTGTATCTTTGCTGTTGTAAATAACGTTTCAATAAANGGCAAATGCCAACACTTCATTATTTTATGGCTGAGTAATATTCCATTGTACATATATACCACATCTTTATCCATTCATTTGTCAATGGACACTTATGTTCCTTTTGTATCTTTGCTGTTGTAAATAATGTTTCAATAAACATATGGGTGNTCTCTAAATCATTTAGCACAATACACTATAGGTCCATCTATGTGTGGCAAATGCCAACACTTCATTATTTTATGGCTGAGTAATATTCCATTGTACATATATACCACATCTTTATCCGTTCATTTGTCAATGGACACTTATGCTCCTTTTGTATCTTTGCTGTTGTAAATAACGTTTCAATAAACATATGTATTTTTGAATTAAGGCATTCATTTTCCTTGGGTAAATACCCAGAAGTGGAATTACCGAGTCATTAGGTATTTCTATTTTTAATTTTTTGGAGACTTTTCACACCGTTTTCATAGTGACTGCAACAATTTCCATTCCTACCCATAGTGCAAGAGGGTTTCCTTTTCTGTGCATCCTCAGAAATACTTATTTCTTGTCTTTTTGATACTAGCCATTCTGTCAGCAGTGAGGATATATCCTTATTGTTTTGATTTGCATTTCCTTGACAATTACAGATATTGAGNATTTGCATTTCCTTGACAATTACAGATATTATCTTTTCATATGTCTGTTGGCATATCCACCTATTTTTGTAAAAAGTGTTTATTCATGTCCTCTGCCCATTTTAAAATCAGATTGTTTGTCTTTTGGTGTTGTTGTATGAAATCCTTATATATTTTGAAAAGTCACCTGTTATCGGATATATCATTTGCAAGTATCTTTTCTTGGTCAGTACTTGCCTTTTCAATTTGTTGATGGTTTTCTTCACTGTGAAAAGACTTTTTAGTTTGATGTAGTCTCAGTTGTTTATTTTGCTTTTATTCCTTTGCCTTTTCATTTAGGAATTTTATGATAAAAATCTTACATTTAGGTCTTTAATTCATTTTGAGTTTATTTTTGGGTATGGTGTGAGAAAGTGATCTTTTATTCTTATGCACAGAACTCTCCAGGTTTCCCAACACCATTTATTGAAGAAACTGTATTTTGCCTATTGTATGTTTTTGCCTTCTTTGTCCTAGATTAAATCGCTGGAAAAGTGTGAGTTTATTTCTGGGCTCTGTCTTCTGTACTGTTGA
>NW_023190807.1:0-791 GCF_002007445.2 Ailuropoda melanoleuca | reverse complement strand
TCAAAAATTAAAATTTAAAATTTAAATTAAAAATTAATTTTAATTATTAATTAAAAATTAAAACTGCATTGAAAAATAAAAAATACATGTAATATCATAAAGATAGAAAGACCTAGACACTAAAAACTATAAACTATTTCCACGAAAATTTAAGACTACTTATATAAATGGAGAGATATACTCAGTTCAGGGTTGAAAAATTCAGTATTGTTAAAATTAATCTGTAGATTCAACATAATCCAAACCTGATTTTCAGAAGACCACCAGAGTTTTTTCTCTTAGAAAATGACAAGTGGATTCTACAATGCATGTGGATAAAATAAATAAATAAAATAAATAAAATTCATGTGGAAACACAAAGGATCTAGGATACCAAAAGAGCCCTGAGAGAGAACAAAACTGGAGGACTAACACTAACCACCTTCGTTCAAAAATTATTATAAACTGGTAGTAATTAAAACAGCATGATATTGGTGTAATGAAGGCTACAGAGATCAATGGGACAGAGAAGAGCCCAGAAATAAACCGACACGTATATGGTCAACTGATCCTGACAAAGATGCAAATGGCATGAAGTAAAGAAAATACAGCCTTTTCAACAAACGGTGCTAGGACAACTGGATATCCATATGCAAAAAGAATGAACCTGGATCCATACACTGCATCATAAATAAAAACGAATACAAAATGGGGGCACCTGGGCGGCTCAGTCAGTTGAGGTCTGCCTTCAGCTCAGGTCATGATCCCAGGGTCCTGGGATCGAGCCCCATGTCCAGATCTCTGTGCAGTGG
>NW_023190806.1:0-800 GCF_002007445.2 Ailuropoda melanoleuca | reverse complement strand
AGTTAGCACACTGGTCATCACAGATTTATCTTTTTGGGTCCAGAGGGCACATTGTGCTCTACTCATCTTGACTCCCTAACTCAGTGTTTCTCATATTTTTTATTCACACTCCCCAAGTACAAACTTTGCAAAATANAATACACTTGCCACCTATACTACTGTTATTCAATATTTTTTCTTGAGAATAACTTCTAACTTAGATATAAACTTGTTTTAAGAGAAAATTTGATATCACAAGAAATCTTACATTTGGTATGACAGTTTTTTTCCTAATACAAACTCAAGTAAACATACTGCTAAAATTAAATATTAATGTAAAGGACTTCTAATCCCATCAGTTACAATGAACTAATGGGGGACTCTCACTGCAAAACAAAGTAGATCCTAGATTTAAAAAAATTTTTTAAGTTTGCTGAGCTCATAGAAATAGGGAACATTTAAAGCCACCCTTTCCCCCCAAAAAGGAATAAACCTCTAGCTAAAAACTAAAGCTGACAGTCAAGAGCTATAAGTAATAATGCCAAGAGCAATAATGGACACTGAGCCCTGGGCCAGGAGCAAAGTGAGGAAACTGAGCCATGTAATGTAAACTCCCTGGCTCCCAATGGAAGTGGATACAAATCCTACCAGAAGAAAAGCACCCTCAAATCAAACTCTTAAGATCCCACAGGGAAAGATCAATCAAACAGGAGTTCATAACCAAAGATCACAAAGCAAAGGAGGTGACAGCCCACCATGAGGCAGAGACAACAGAAAGAACAAGCCATAAATTTAGATCCCTAAAGACATCAGACATTGGG
>NW_023190805.1:0-3020 GCF_002007445.2 Ailuropoda melanoleuca | reverse complement strand
TCCCCTTCCTATAATCTTGATAAATGGTGACCATATTTCTGTTTGGGAGGCATGCCAATGCAGGGAGTGTTTACTTCTATAGATGGGACTGTAATGGTCCCCCTGCAAACNTTTCACCTATCCGTATTTCCTATAGCATTTTTTTGTCATGACCTATTTTCAACCCTCCAAAAAAAACCCCTTCAAGCTCTACCTTTAAGATGCACAAAGAAATTCTTTCTCAGAAGTCCAGCTTCTTTCTGTGTGGAGTTAGTGAATCTCTTCCCTATTCCTTTTAATTTGGCTTAAGTCCAGGTAAGTTGTGCTGTGGAATTGTCCTCTCCTTATATCCCCTTCCTATAATCTTGATAAATGGTGACCATATTTCTGTTTGGGAGGCATGCCAATGCAGGGAGTGTTTACTTCTATAGATGGGACTGTAATGGTCCCCCTGCAAACTGAAATCATGTAAAGAAATACTAATAATAGATGGGAAAATTGACAATTGCTCCATGACCTTTAATTTTTTGCCATAATATTAAAAATCCCCTTACCGTTAATTATAAATATATAGGGCAATAAAAATAGTAGAATTAATTTAGTATTCCACAGTATATCATATGTTAAAACAGTATACCATACCATATTTATTATATCATAGTACAGAAGAGAAATGTTTTATTTCTTTTTAAAAAAATGTGTCAAGGGTAGTTTGAACAGTGCTGGTTCTGTTCTTCTCACAGTATAACTTACAGGATGAAAAGAATACTTTTTAATGCCTTGGTGAGTTGTTCTATTCCTTTCTAAGATTGGCTCAGCTTCCAACATTTGATCCTTTGCACTTTTAATTCTGAGAGTTCCTTTAGTGAGAAGATTTTTTGCTGGTATCCTTTCTTCTGGGACATCTGTGTCTTTTCATTACTAACACTTTCTTCATTTACGTTGATAAGTTCACCTTCACTCAATTATCCAGCTGCTATCTAGAGTCTCCCTAGTGGCAGTGGTGTCAACATTCCCGTGATCATTTTGTTATAACTCCACTTATATTCTATTTGAATTTCACCTCTGGTGTTATCACTTTTTGTTTCTTTGCTGACTTTTATTTTTGTTAGCCAATCCTCTCTTTTAATTATCCAATTTTTGTGTAGTGTTATGAGAGTTTGTCACTGAAAGACAAGGAGGTAACACAAGTATATAATTTGCCACTTGTGCCCAAATTGAATAACAGATATGCAGTGACCGATTGCCAACAGACTTTGAGAGAGGTGATGTGGTTGGTCACTGATCATGATACCCATTTGTTATTTACATAGTGATTTGCGCAATGAAAAGGAAACAACAGAGTTTGTACTTCATGTAATTATTCGTAACTGATATACCATGGAAACTGAAATTTGAGCCATAATGCTAGGGAGCTGGTGTTATTTTACTAAATAGTAGTAATTGAAATTTGTGCATATTTGAGCTAAACCCAGAAAGGACTGCCTGTATTTATTTCTTGGTTAAAGCAACTGCTGATGGGGGTAAGACTGCAGTGATTCACTTAATATAATCAGGATGCACCCTCAAACCTAGTTCCCAGGTACTGAACCACGTAGCTGCTACACATCCTCAAAGGTGCAGAGGACCACCCCCTCCCACCATCCGTTTTCATTCTTGATCGGGAAGTGCTTGGAAAGCCAAAAAGCTTGGCCAATATAGGATGCCAAAAGCAAGCAACCACTTAAACGTTAAGAGAACTTGAGGCACGTGATGTATGTCACTGATGTATCAGAAACAAATTGTTACTAAAAGTATAAAGAATTATGTAAGTCATCAATTTCACTATAACTTTTGTTTTTAATTCTGCTGTGCTTTAGTGACCTCTCTTTCTATATTCTTTAGGATCTTTGTGGCGAGCATGTAATAATTGTGGTTGCCTACCATCTTTCTGAAACTCTCCACATTTTGAAAATAGCAGGCATTGTCAATATGTCTTCCCATGTGGAAGGAAACACACACACACACACACACACACACACACCCTTGCAGCTCAGGTGCTACCTATGATGTGAGAGCTATTTATTTTGTGTTGGTGGAGTGGAGGCAGAGGCAGCATGGTGATTTGGGGGCTGGTAGCGGGTCTGAGTTTCACAGCAGCGGCTTTTGGATCATGGCAGATTTGCTCTGGTTTGAAGATGAATGGAAGCAGTGACTTCCTTATCTGATCTGTTCACCAGTGTGTTTCTGATGATTGGTCATAGAAGCTCAGATGTAACTCGGTTCTCCATCACTCCCGATGAATGTTTGGTTTACCTAATATTCTTTAATAAATTCTCTTTTACTGAACTAGCTAGTGCCATCTTTGTCTTTTACAATTAAATGCCCAAACCTAGCTTCTCCAGCTAGCACTTTTCTTGAATTTTCAATGCCTACTGTACTAACTCTTCCATCCAGATTTAATGTACTTTTAAGTCATTCAGAAGACTAGTATCTCCTTTTATGAAATTCTCCACCTTGTTAAAATATTGCTACATTTCCACCCTTTGTTTCCACTATACAGTTTCCCTTCTCCTGTCTCTACTTATGAAACTGATCTGAAAAAATATGACCAATGATACACGAATGATCCACCTAAAAGAACACTTTATAGCTCTTGCTCTAATTGACTTTACTGTAAGAATCACAGACAATCCCGTCCTTCTCCAAAATGTCTTAGTTTACCAATCCAACTTCGTTCCCCTCCCTCATCTCTGAATTTTTCTCTTCATCGTGCTCTGTTTTTTCTTTCTGTTCATCAAGTCTTCTTTTTAAAAACTCTCTCTGTTCCTGGATAGTTGATCTTGTGTTCAGCATACCCCAGTTTCCTCATTTTAATGCTGTCGTATAGTAATACTTACACTGAAGGATGATGATAAAGATTGGGAATATTGATTATCATTCACATGGTACGTTCGTGCTTAATAAGTGACAAATCTGTCACATTTCAAATCTTCTTTCTCCCTTGCTCTTTCTTATTTTCCCTGGTGTTATAATATTAAGCAGTTTATTTAGCTTTTTGT
>NW_023190804.1:0-3026 GCF_002007445.2 Ailuropoda melanoleuca | reverse complement strand
AAATGTCTATTTACTGTAGTTCCTATTACCTAATACCACATGTCTGACTTTCAACAAAAAAATTACAATACATGCCAAAAGTCAAGAAAAACATAGTCAGAAAGGAAAAAAAATAGGCATCAGAACTAGACTCAGAAATGATACCTATGTTGGAATCATTAGATAGGGAGCTTAAGATAACTGTTTAATATGTCAAAGGTCCTAAAGGAGAAAGTAGACAGTATGCAAGAACAGATGGGTAGTCTAGGCAGGGAGATGGAAGCTCTAAGAAAGAATCAGAAGGAAATGCTAGAAATCAAAAACACTAACAAAAATGAAGAATGCCTCTGATGGGCACAGCTGAGGAAAGAGTCACTGAGCTTGAAGATAGATCAGTAACAATTTTCCAAACCACATGCAAATACAAAAAGAGTGGAAAAACAAAACAGAGCATTGCAGAACTGTGGGGCAATTTGAAAAGGTATAATATACATGTAATGAGAATACCAGAAGGAGAAGAGAAGATGATAGGGAAGGTATATGGCCAAGAACTTTCCAAACATAATGAAAAGTACCAAATTACAGAGCCAGGAAACTCAGAGAACACAGAGCAGAATAAGTAACAAAAAAAGATAGCTAGGCATATCATACTCAAAGTGCAGCAAACCAAAGAAAATCTTGAAAGCAAGAGCCCTGGGTTTTGATAGAAATGGGTACTGTCTGAGTTGTCCTGCTTCCTAGCCAAGAAATACTGGACCTCACCTCTTTTAAACATTGGTGTTTTTCTTTGATAACTGATGAAAGGATGCATGTAAAAAAGCCTCATTACAGATGTTACTTTCTTCCTAATATAAGTGAAAATCAATGAGATCATGTACATATGAGGAAACACTCTGTAATTGAGGCATTCTGTGACTATGAAGAGTTACAGTTATTAACCAAATGCATCCTCATGACGCTTCCAGAGACCTTGAAANCTTCCAGAGACCCTGAAACAAGCTTTCTCAGCAAGGAGACTCTTGAGGTGTGTTTTGAGTCACAAGGCATTACCTTAATGGACGAAAAATTAGATATTGTTTTAGGCTTAGATGAGAATGAAGCTGAAGTTCCCAAGGCAAAAGGTGAGAGAAGGGTGGAATGCAGGCTTAGGAGCTAAAGGGTTAGGGTGGGAGGAAGCCAGCTGAGGTGTTCTAGCAGGAAGGAAATGCGGATACATATTTCAATGTACAGTTGACCTTTGAACTAGGCAGGGGTCAGGGACACCAGTACCCTGTGCCGTTGAAAATCTGGATATGACTTTGACTCTCCCAAATATTAATTACTAATAATCTACTCTTGACTAGATGCCTTACTGATAACATAAATCATCAATTAACATCTATTTCATATGTTATATGTATTAAATGCTGCATTCTTACAAAAATTCCCAGGAAGGTATCTGAATCCAGGAAAAATGCATTTTAATGTTTTTAAACTTACTAGAGCAAAAATATATCAGCAGGAAAAAAAAATAGAGAAATGGGTTCTAGTGAGTAAGAAAGGAATTAAAATAAATACATTTGTATCAAGCATTAGAGTTTACAAAACCCTGCATTTTATCATTTGGGTTTCATAACCAAGGACATTTAGACTCCAATAAATTAAGAGATTTTCCCACTTTGCTTGACATCAATTATGGTTGAATAATTATTCTCCTTGCCTCTCTCTCTTTTTTTTTTATTTATTTATTTGACAGAGATAGAGACAGCCAACGAGAGAGGGAACACAGGCAGGGGAATNAAGCATTAGAGTTTACAAAACCCTGCATTTTATCATTTGGGTTTCATAACCAAGGACATTTAGACTCCAATAAATTAAGAGATTTTCCCACTTTGCTTGACATCAATTATGGTTGAATAATTATTCTCCTTGCCTCTCTCTTTTTAACTCTGAACCAAATGGCTCATGAAAATGTTTTTCTTTCTGTAAGGGTAGGAGGTAGTGGTGATAAACAGAGAAAATTTCCTTGTAGACATTTTGTTTTTCAATCTCAAGATAATATCCAAAGCACGAATGAATTACTTCTATACCATTTAGTTTACAAAATGCTTTTGTACAGTGATCTCATTTTATCTTTGTTCTCCTACCCATAAGGCCATGGGAATTGTGCCCATTCTGCTGTAGATTAGGACAGCAGGTGCAGCCCTGTGAAGCCCCATGTGTGCACCCCACAGCAGCTGAGTGCCAGGGCTGGGCTTCAGAGACTCTGAGTTCTGACTTCCAACCTGCCACAGTCACTTCAGGCTGCTGTGACAAAGTCCCATACACTGGATGGCTTATCAACAGCAGACATTTACTGCTCACAGCTCTGGAGGCTGGAAGTCTGAGATCAGAGTGCCAGCATGGTCAGCGGCTGGTGAGAGTGCTCTTCCTGCTGTCCTCACACTGTGGATTAAGGACGTGGGTGCTCTCTGAGGTCCCTTTGTAAGGGCAGGTACGTAGGATCCCATCCACAAAGGCTCCGCCCTCATCACGTAATCATGTAATCACATTATTATGGGGTTTGGATTTCAACATATGAATTTTGGGAGGACACAAGCATCCAGTCCTCTACACAACCCCATGTTGGTTTTTATGTTGCTTTACTTGTGTTTTTCCTTTGTGATTAGAACATTCCTCATTTTCCCTTCACAACAGAAAAGGGATAGTTTTACCTTTAATCATTCTAACATGTAATTTTATCTGCTTATTGGACATCACTAATCCAATCTATGTCTTCACTAACTCATTTAAGAAGGGAATCCTTCTGATCTTCCTTGCCAGCATGCTTGTCAAATCTGCTTTTTAAAAAAATGTGTTCAATAATCTTTGATGGATAGCTTGCTTGAAAATAAACTATCCTTGGCTGTTTTAGACATATTTACCACAGGGTTCTTTCTTGTTGCTTGCCTTGGAAATCTAAATGCAGGGAATCCACTTCCATCAACTCTGTTATCTGTTCTATGGCTCAAATCTCAGTTCTTGCAATCTGACTGCATTTTACTTCAAATGGGAATCCAGGAGATAAA
>NW_023190803.1:0-572 GCF_002007445.2 Ailuropoda melanoleuca | reverse complement strand
TATTGTAAATGACACTGAAATACAGGATGTTTGCACAGATTTTTTTTTCTACCCTTGAGAGACTGCTAGACGTTTATAAAGTTTGAAAGTTCATGATACATACAATCGACTGCTTCCCAACTCCAGGAGANCCAACTCCAGGAGATAGTGTTTCATGGCTGCCTCTCCATCATTTAATGTTATCTTTGAATTCTGCTAATTATATAGGTGAAGTACAGCATTTCATCATTTTAATTTGCATTGCTTTGATTTCTAGTAAGACCATATGTTTTCAATCTAGGATTCATTATTTTTAAAAGAGTTGATAATATCTCTGTTGTTTACCTGACAGATTTATTTAAATGATTAAGTTCATCCTCTCTGTTATAAGCCTTCATGATATCACGAGCCTCCCCAGCACAGTACTACTTACGAAAGTTACTATAGTACGGTGTGGTACTGGTATGTTCACTTAATGTGTCCCTTTCACACTAAACTATACTGCTATAAACTTTGAAGCACGGACCATGACAGTTTTTGCTCACCTAGAGCAGATCTAAGTTTTATGGGTTCTCAAAGCAGGATGAGCTTGG
>NW_023190802.1:0-566 GCF_002007445.2 Ailuropoda melanoleuca | reverse complement strand
TCAGTAATCTCTTGTAAACTACATTCTTGAGATTGGATTTTTTTGAGCCAAGTTTCTGTTTTAGCTTTCTCTTCTACTAACCCATTCTCCAATTGCCGATTCGTTCTTGGGCCTCATTCACCCTGGCTGTCAGAGCATCTAGTTTTGACTGCATTTGCTTCACAGCTTTTTTAATTTCTGCCAAGTTTGCTCTCATTTCTGCTCTTAGAGATTCTATACTCTCGTTAATATTTTCATTAATAGTTTTTTCAAACCTACACATCATCTTGACCATTGTTAGTCTGAACTCCATTTCTGATAATTTGGTTATATCCATATCCATCAGTTCTGTGGCAGAGGCCACAGACTCATTATCTTTTCTTTGCTGGGGGGGNTGGGGGGGGGGCATTTCTCCTTCTCGTCATTCTGATGAGGAGAGGTGGTGGGGTTGACCAGAGCCCAAATTATTGACCCGGACCCAGGCAGTGTGCACTTGCTTTATAAGGACCTTAGGGATGTGGGCTTCTTGATTTTTCTGCCTGCCTTCTGGGGGAGGGGTCCACCACGCCCATACTCAGGCAACCCTG
>NW_023190801.1:0-711 GCF_002007445.2 Ailuropoda melanoleuca | reverse complement strand
TAAATCAGCAGACTGTGAGGAATGAGAATGCTGACTCCAGACCGTCTCTGCAATCTTCCCATGACTTTTTTAGTGCTTTGGTTCCTCTCTAACACCCTTCAAGTTCAGGGCCTCTCTCTCCATTCTGTCAAATATGCTCATGTCAAAGTGCCAGAGACTCACCACTCCCAACACAAGAAATCCTGCTTTCTTGGAGGGCTCCAGGAAGAAAAGGAAAAAAAAATATATNAGGAAAAAAAAATATAGTTATAAATGGTGGAACCCCACGCATGGGTGAATGCACTGGAGATGTTTCAGGAGGGTTCACCAAGACCCACTCTAGAAAGAGTAGAGGCAGCTGCCTACTTGTAAGGAGGGAGGCATACCTCTTCACACTTCTCGTGACTGCAGAAGAGGCTATGACAACTGGATCCCTGGCTCCAACTGCCCAGTTCTCAGTAGTTAGTAGCAGTAGCCAGAAGCAGAGATGGAAGGGAGGAAAGTGCTCAGTGGCATGCTGGAGCTTGGTAGCACAGGCTCCAAAGAGCCAATTGTGTACAACTTTTCCCCACTTGCATTCAGTGACATTAAACTTGGCAACTTGAAATTGACCATTGTAGGGGAATTTGCAGCATGCAATGGGTGAATACTAAACTCTAGGCTTCTCCCTTCTGCCCAGAGCCAAGTGTTAATCATTTACCAGCACACCACTGAAGTACTGCAACCCTACCC
>NW_023190800.1:0-550 GCF_002007445.2 Ailuropoda melanoleuca | reverse complement strand
GGGTCAGTGAGGTCTTTGTGGGACAAGGTGGAGCACCCTCACCCCGTCCCCAGGGCCTGGATGGGTACCAGGACCCAGCTGACGACGTGCCCACGGCTACAGCAGCCCCCTGTGAAAGCCCACCACAGCAAGTGCAGCAGCCCCCCGCCACTGCCTGAGCCCAAAGCACCCGCTATTCCTGGNAAGCACCCGCTATTCCTGGGAGCTGAGCTCAAGGTAGCCTCTGACGTCTCTTCTCCAGCACCTTGTGTCTCTGAGGCTCTGCTGTCTCCCCACTCCTGTCTCTGCAGAGTTGGCCCTCCCAGCTTCCCAGATCCCTCCCCCAGCTATAAACACACACACGCACACGTGCACCAGCATGGAGACAGGTCTACTCTTGGTGCCTTGGAAACATCCTCCAACATCACTGCTTTGTTATCAGTAAAAGGTTGCCGTTTGGCTAGGGTCACATCTGTCTGGATGTAGCGAAAAAATTTGCATATCTTGTCTGCGTGTGCATTTCTGGGGATCCTGGGTGTATCATGCTCACATGTAGATAGACAAGCAGGCA
>NW_023190799.1:0-603 GCF_002007445.2 Ailuropoda melanoleuca | reverse complement strand
AAGCCTGATATCTAGAAATCTCAACTGGCAGCTCTTGGGACTCAAGACTCTGTTTTTCTTTTGTTTCTATAAAAATGTCTCTTATGAAGTACTTGATTGCTTGCACAATACAGGCCTAACTTTGGGAGCCCAGCTGCATCACTGCTTCCTGAAACAAGACACAACTGTTTAATTAACCTGAGCACTTCTCAAGGCTGAGACTGCTTTAATAAGNCTGAGCACTTCTCAAGACTGAGACTGCTTTAATAATATATAGAGCAATAGATCAACTTAAAATTCTGGACTGTGAAATTTCTTTTTTGAAGTTTCAAAGATGGTACTGAAGGAGAGAAGAATTTGTCACCCCAGAAATGTGCCACTTTGGCATGAGGACAATTTTGAGCTAAAAGCAACCAAACCCCAACAGATTCAGGAAAAGCGCTTTTCCTACCCCTCAAATGCTTCAATTTACATTAGAAAGGTGGTCTGTACCTGCAAGAGAGCCATTACCAGGGATACCTAAGAACCTTATTTGTATAACAGGGCATCCTTTGATTTCCAAACATCTCCTCTGCCTTCCTGTGAAAGGCCTTCCTCCCTTTTGTATCCCCAGACCCCTACCTG
>NW_023190798.1:0-1625 GCF_002007445.2 Ailuropoda melanoleuca | reverse complement strand
AGATGATAAAGTTTACTTCAGAGGTTAATTATGAGGATGACCAACGTCACACAATTAGGAGGTCTTGTCCATGTAGGGGTCTTGATTATAAGTAACAGAAACAACTTCTGGGTGATTAAAGCAACAGGGAATTTACTGGAAGGACATGGGAGGATTCAAAATTGATGAGGGACTTGAGGGGTGAGTTTAGGATGAGCAAGAATTGAAGAATTTCTGGAGAGCAAGAAACAGAACCCTTTTATCTAGAATTGACTAGGTAATGCGTAGCCTCTACTATAACAAATGCTCTCTAAGCATTCCTTTTGCCCGTACAGCACTCTTTCAAGAGTCAGAGTCCCAGGAGAGAGTGTCTTATTGTCTGCATTTAAGTAATGTGCCCTTTTCCTGGCCAAGGAAACATCTACAAGAAGAGACCTAGGCAGTGGAAAGCAGATATCTGGATTTACAAAAAATATAAATGGTGGTGATGGTGGGATAATTCCTTATAAGGAAATGAAAACTCCAGAAAAAGGGATGAATGTTGGACAACCACAACACAACAAATACTAAAATAACTCCTTGTCTGTGCTATATCAATTAGGATATTTTCAGTGGAATATACCAGAAAATCTGACTCAAACTGTACTAAACCGTAGAGATGTTCTACGTCCTCATAACTGAAAACTACAAAAGTGTACCTGCTTCAGTTGAGATTAGATTCAGTAATTCACTGATTGTCACCAAGGATTTGGTTTTATTAGGTCTTGCTACTCTGACGTCTAAGAGCCATTTCATCCTACAGCAGGCTCCCAGGGCTATTCCAAGGTAGCTTCCAGCAGTGTCTAGAATTTCATGTTTGCTATTTCACACCCAGTAGCAGAGACCCACCTTTGCTGGAACATGTCCCACTATAGTAGATAATAATTGTAATAGACTTGGATCCCATTTCAAGTGATCGATACCAGTGTTATCACTTGTCCTGTTATATATTCTTCTTTTGCCTTTACAATCACCACTGGTATGACCACCACTTACACCATTTCTGGGCTGAGAACTTTATGTGTGTTTTCGTATTTAATCATGACCAACGACTGCCTCCAGTAAAAGCCTGATATTACATTGTTAAACACCTGCCGGTACCTTTTTATGTGTCTCTGTCCTCTGCTAAAATTGTCAGCTAGTTGAGGACAGCACTTAGTCTTCCTCCTCCTCATATCCCCAGGCTTCAGTGCAAATTTATTTCCCAGAGCTAAGTCTTCTCATAGGTAAAATAAAGAAACAGAACTGAATGACCACTAAGGAAAACATTTAGCTTCAGACGTTTTGTATCAATTTCGGGTGAGTCTTATAGTAACTGTCACATTGTCTTTTTGGCATATTGAGAGTTTATACTGATGGAAATTATTGTTGATATTATAATAAGACAACAACATTAGCCTTTATCTTTTTTCATGGCTGTTTCAGCAGCATCCAGAATTTGGCTTAGCATATAGTAGGTGCCCTAATAAATATTCATTGATGACAAGAAAGGACTACTTATTTCTGAGAACCTTTGGTGTTATCCTGCGTAGGAACTTTACATACATTACCTCATTAATCCTCACAAGAACTCCAAAAGACAGGCATTATCCTACCCACTTGAGAGA
>NW_023190797.1:0-1736 GCF_002007445.2 Ailuropoda melanoleuca | reverse complement strand
CCACCCAGCCACCCCATGAAAAAAAGATTTTAAACCACTCTGGATCTAAGATTAATTAATGCCCATAGCACTTCTTTTTTCCTGATGGATCGTTGTAGTTACCTGATCTTGGAAACTCTTTTTGGTGTATTGATGAATATATCATTCAAGAAATGTCAAGAGTCTTTTATCTAGATGGAGCTATTGAAACTCTCTTTTGGGTGTTATGCAATTTTGATTTACATCTATCCGTGCATCCACCTTATTTCAATGAAATTATTAGTTTGACTTAGCCAGTAGACCATGTGATTCCTAAGGGAAGGGATTGTTCTTTGCCAACTTCTTGGCATGTCATTGTCCCTTCGTAAATGTTTGTTGGAGGATGAAGAAGGAAAGGAAGGGAGGAAGGAAAACATCCTTGTTTTCTATCTTCTGGACCTATAATTTTGTCAAGTAAGAATATTAAATTTGTCTGAAGTGCTTTCTTTTTCAAGAGAATGGTTTTGCTGCATGATCAATACTGTTTTCTTTTTGATAAAGAAATTTTTTGTGATGATTTGCTTTACTAAGTTTCCANTCGATCCCATAACGCCGGGATCACGCCCTGAGCCGAAGGCAGATGCTTAACCGCTGTGCCACCCAGGCGCCCCAATACTGTTTTCTTTTTGATAAAGAAATTTTTTGTGATGATTTGCTTTACTAAGTTTCCGGTTACATTTTAAAAATACACGTACATGTAAGAGAGACAATACAGTTACATTCTGATCATCTTCTTAATCCTCCCTGAATTTTAAAAAAATGATAGATAATGGGCCTGTGGCCAATTTCTTAGTATTAAAATAGACTTATATATTTATTCTTACTTGATTTCAGTATTATCAGTATGTAATGCTTCAAAAGGAAAGAAAAGAGTCCTATAAAGTATCTTGTGAAATTTTTACTTTCTGGGGGGTGTTTTTTCTTGACAGTTGATTACCAAGGGGATGTCATGCAGCAGCAGATTTCTTGTTGCTGCTCCAACTTTGTCCTAGTAACAGCTGTAGCTTTCTTTCCATACCATCAAAGTACAGGGCTGATGTTTCAGAATTTGGAATTGTTCTCTAATGTGAAACTTTAGCAGTGTGGAGCTAAAAACTTATGCATAGAGGATTTGCTTACTTATGTTCTCTATTCTTTTTTTCTCTTAAATACTATAGACCACCTGTGTGAGTCAGCCAGCAGAAGAAAGGAGATGATTAATACTAAAATAATAACTGATTAATACTAAAATAATAATAGCAATAATACGATGTATAGTTAGACTCTGTGACACCTTAAATATGGTGGGTCATAGCAAAGTGAATAATATAATGTTGCTAGATTGCAAACTACTTCCTGGTTCTAAAATACAGGTCAATCAAGAAATGTTATAGTAGTTGAAGTGTAAAACTAAGAATAAACAGTTTTGAAAACAGGGGGTATAAAATGTTCTTGGGGAGAGACATAATAATAGGCCAATAGCCAAGGTAGTCTGCTGATAAAACCCATTCTGTAGTTGGGCTTTATAGCTCTATGTGTTCTCTATTTAGTAAATCCTATAGAGAAGTAATAAATAAATATATAAACTCTGGAAGAGCAAATGTAGAAATGGAAGAGCATAAAAGCAGGGTGATCTATCTCAGGAACCTGGCCGACTTGATGTACACGTTGGATGGGTTTCAAAACTCGTATTTCTTTTATGCCTTGGCAAGATTTCAGAAGAAGGTGCATCTTGACAC
>NW_023190796.1:444-1071 GCF_002007445.2 Ailuropoda melanoleuca | reverse complement strand
AAACATTTCTATCACACAAATATTAATTAAAAGAAAGCATAAAAGATTATATTACTATCAGATAAAGTGAATTTCAAAGCCAAAAAAAAAAGAAAAAAGAAGCCCCACCAGAGCCAGAGGAGCATAATATAGTGATAATAGTGCTAATCCACTAACAAGACATATTAATCCTAAATGTGTATGCACCACATAACTGAAAAATGTGTGCAGCAAAAACAAATGGAAAAGAAAGGAAAAACAGACAAATCTCCAATCATAACTAGAAATTTCAACGTCCCTCCTTCAATAATTGATAGAACAACTAGAAAGAGAATTAGCAAAGATATGAAAGTCAATAGCACCACCAAACAACAAGATCTTATCAACATTTATAGAACACTCCACCCAACAACAACAACAAAAAAACACATTATTTTCAAATGCTCATGGAGTATGTACTAAGATAAGCCATATCCTGGGCCATCAAACAAACTTCAAAATATGTTTTAAAATTTAAATCATACAGAGTATGTTTTCTGACCATTATGGAATCAAACTAAAAATCAACAGCAGAAAGAAAACAGGAAAATCTCCAAACACTTGAAAACTAAACAATACACTTCTACATGGTTCTCTTTCTTTTTTTTT
>NW_023190796.1:0-152 GCF_002007445.2 Ailuropoda melanoleuca | reverse complement strand
AAAAAAACACATTATTTTCAAATGCTCATGGAGTATGTACTAAGATAAGCCATATCCTGGGCCATCAAACAAACTTCAAAATATGTTTTAAAATTTAAATCATACAGAGTATGTTTTCTGACCATTATGGAATCAAACTAAAAATCAACAGC
>NW_023190795.1:0-576 GCF_002007445.2 Ailuropoda melanoleuca | reverse complement strand
CTCTTTCAATTCAGCTATATTGCAGGAGGCTTGAGATCCACTCAACACGGTGTACGTATCATATCTGTAGCATCTATGACTTTTTGCACATTGACAGTTCACTGATGCGCAAGGCAGCNCAGCTTATTATATTCATGGGAAGATTTAGCCATCTTAAAACTCTTCTTCCTTATCTCAAACTGAAATACTTATCTCTATAATTTCACGTATTAGTACTGATATCAATTTTCTTGAATGTATCTTAATCTCACTAGTGACCGTTGAGATAGTTGAAGACAGTCATCAGAACTTCTGTGTGTCTTCTTTTCTGTAGATGAGATAGTCTTAGTGCTTTCAACTCTCCCCTTTAGATGTCTGGTGATTTGGAAATGTGGTTACAAATTCTTTCACATTTTTATCCATCCAGAAATGGGGTGTTTATCCGAGTGAATCTGGGTGAGCTCGTGACTGAGGGTGCAATTGTTTTGATCCTCTATGAAGTACAAGGTTAGGTCATTAAAAGCCGCGCAGTGGCTTCTTCCTTGTTCTGTTGACTCCCTGATCCAGCACGTAAGAAGTCCGATCTCTCTGAGGCTG
>NW_023190794.1:0-1363 GCF_002007445.2 Ailuropoda melanoleuca | reverse complement strand
GGGGAGGACTGTACAGTGGCAGAACATGAAAGGAGCGTCCTGGAATCCTCAACAGTCCTGATCAAACCTCTACTCCTTTGAAACCAGCTTGAAGCACCGCATGGCCAGGCTTCCTGGGGCTCCCTGGCTTTCAGAGAAGAGAGCCAAGTGTGTTACAAGAAAGAGCTGAAGGCCAACTGCAAGCCTGCAAGCTGTGCGGTAAGAAGCATCAAACCACAGTCTCTCCTAAGTGCCTGTAGGACAGAAAAGGCTGCAAGGCCAGTATGTCCCACAGAATGCCAACTTGTGACTTCAGATTCAGATTCCGGCTTCCTTATGACAAGGAAGGAAACAGAGGTCCAAGAGGTGAAGTCCCTTAGTAAAGTCTCACAAGACAGTGGCAGCAAAAGCCTGGCCCCGAATCCAAAAGGCTCCTTCTTCCCAGGAAATGGCGTCATTCTGGAGCATGGACAGTGTAAATTTTGCAACGAATCATGGCTCGTCCCCTACTCAATAAATAGGTGTGGCCCATTTTTACTAATTACGTAAGCCTTATGGGCAACAAATTCACATATACAATTCCCTATCTTTCTAGTCTAGCTGTGATTTCACTGCCTAGTGGGATTTTAGTTTAAAATTTATTTCTAGGGGCGCCTGGGTGGCACAGCGGTTAAGCGTCTGCCTTCGGCTCAGGGCGTGATCTCGGCGTTGTGAGATCGAGCCCCACATCAGGCTCTTGGACTATGAGCCTGCTTCTTCCTCTCCCACTCCCCCTGCTTGTGTTCCCTCTCTCGCTGGCTGTCTCTATCTCTGTCGAATAAATAAATAAATCTTTAAAAAAAAAAAAAATAAATAAAATAAAATTTATTTCTAGTTTTCACTGTGCTTTTATCTCCTTGTACGTCAGCTTACATTCTTGGAACGAAGCAGGATATATCCAGTGAAAAGTAACTATTTGACCTCATCATCCCCTAATGCACATCCATTCTTCTCATTCATAGGCCACTCAAGGCCACTAATGTAATCATTCTGGTAAGCCGACCAGGCAAATCAGATTTCTAAAATATATGTTACTAATATTTTTCCAGCAAATGGAGCTGACCTACATCAACCCAGAACCTTGAAGAAACCAGTGTACCTGGAAGAAAACCACTAACTTGGACAGTACAAGTGAGTTTTAATTCATTCAGACCCGATCTGAAATCAAAGAGGGTTCAAGTACAGATGCTATTTGGGGACTCCAAGAAGAAGTTTAATCATCGAGTCTTAGCGACCAAAGCAAGTTAATGTACCTTCAAAACTAAGCAAATTATTCCCATCTCCCTGCAAATGGCCCATCATCGTAAATGTTGGCCATTAAGGTGACACGTGATTCTGCACGGAC
>NW_023190793.1:7144-9088 GCF_002007445.2 Ailuropoda melanoleuca | reverse complement strand
GTGGGAGACCGGAGAATTGTTTCATAAGACAAAGTGATATTGCGTTACGTATTTTTTAAAGTAGAGAAAGTGAAGGTATGGATATATTGCTATTACCTAGTAATTCTCTGGGTAGATGCCCTAGTAACTCTCTCTTAGACATAGGCACTAGAGTCTAAGGCAAAGGTATAAATCTGCATTGTTGATAATGCTAAAAAAAGTGGGAATAACCCAAATTTTCATCTAATGTGAAATGGCTAGGTTCGGTATTGTCTATCCACAATTTGCTGGAAATGAATGAACTACAAGGGAAAGCATCAGCATGAGTGAATCTCAACAATGGAGTTGAGCAAAAATCAAGTCATAGAAGCATTTATGAGGTTGAACGTGCAGCATTCAGGGTACTGGTTGACTTTATTGATGAGAGAAGGGGATGCTGTATTGTAGGGTCATATTTAAGGCTTCAAATATATTAGGGTTCTGTTTTTAAAAAGATTTTATTTGTATGAGAGAGAGAGTGAGAATGCGCACTTGAGCGGGCAACGGGCGGGAGGAGCAGAGGGAGCAGGACAAGCAGACTCCCCGCACTGAACACAGATCTCCCAGGACCCCCGGAGATCATGACCTGAGCCAAAATCAAGAGTTGGCTGCTTAACCAACCGAGCCTCCCAGGTGCCCCAGGATTCTATTTTTTTCATTGGATTGATTAATTTATAAATGCCCCTTTTAATATTATTCTTTAACCTGACTTTTATATATCATATGTATAATGTGCATGCAGAGAATTTGTTTCACAATAAAAGTGAACGTTAAAAAAAAACAGGAAACACTTTTATGGCAGCATAGAAATTGCTTTATACACATACACATTACCAATTACAGAAAAGTTCTGGGTTCATTCATTAGCTAAAGTGGCCAGTTCAGTTTTTGTTTTGTTTTGTTTTTGTTTTTATTTCTTCCAGGCTCAGACTCAGAGTTCCTGGCACTCACATTTCTGTCTTAGTAAATTCATTAATTCGTACATGTTACCAAACTTCAGGATCAACTATGGATAGCTAAAATTGCTAGTGTTTTATAGAAGTAAGAATGGTGTGTGTTTATGGAATGCTTACTATGGATTGGCACTTTTTTTAAGAGCTTAGCACACAGTAACTTACTGAGTCTTTACAACAGCTCGAAAGAGAGAGCGTTATTATTATCCATTCCCTTTCTACTGGTAAGGAAGCCAAAACTTAGAGTTTAAAGAGCTTGCCCAATTTCCCATAGCTGGTGAGGAGAAAAGACTGTTCTCCCGTGGGTAGTATGATTTCAGGGGTGTCTTCAGCCGTTTATGCCATTAAGAACTTACTATACATAGACCTAGTAACTTTTATATAAGCAGTGAATTTGGCAATTTATTTGTTCAATAAATATTATTAAGCATTTACTGTGTACCAGCAATTATTCTAGAATATGAGGGCACAGTGACAAGAAAATTAAAAATGGGATAATACCTTCTTTCCTGAAAGCCAGCAGTAGGGTCAGACTTTAAAAGGAAGGGACAAGAGAAGGGGATGGAGTGAAGGAGGGCAGAAAGAAAAGGAAAGGAAAAAGGAAAGGAGAAAGGAAAAATGAAAGGAAAGGAAAAAAAGAAAGAAAAAAGAAAGGGAAAAGAGAAAGAGAAAAGAGAAAAGAAAAAACAGGGATTATGAAGGAATTTTATGTTCTTGTCACCAGAGAGGGTAATTAAACAACCTTAATAGGACAGACAAGGCCTTTTATTTTCTGCTTCCTAATTACTCCAAAACCTGAGATTCTTAATTTACTGCATTTCCGGTTCCTGAGCCAGACATCCTTTATGCTGTCACTTCTTCCTGGAATACCTTTTTTCTTTGCCTTTCTGTCCCCAATGCACACACACATCCTTTTAAATTTAAACTTCATCTCAAAATTTATTCTTTCTTTCTTTCTTTTTTTTTTTTTTTT
>NW_023190793.1:0-2017 GCF_002007445.2 Ailuropoda melanoleuca | reverse complement strand
AATAAATAAATAAAATCTTAAAAAAAAAAAAAGTCCAGTCTTGGATCGTAATTTCTCAGTATTATTCCGTTGTTGTGAATGATAGGCAGTCCACCTTACCTGAGATTTGTATCTGGAGTCTGTCACAAAATAGGAGTTAGAAAAACTTCATTAAAATGCTTGGACAAATTCCATATCTTGATGCCTCTTCTTCATCCTTTGAATTATAAATGGCCCTTCCAGACGAAATCATTCAAGGTGTGCTTGAAAGCTCCTTCTCAGCTAGTAGCCCACAGAATCCATGGCTGGGCTAGAGTGCCTCCTGCATTCCCTGGTCTGACTTTCTAATTCATCTTCCCGTAGTCCTGGAGTTCCTGCCTCCCGTGCACATAGAGACTTCACCTCTACTCTGTGTAACCACCTCCACACCCATTAATATGATGACTCAGACTGGACACATGTCTCCAGTTTTTACTATGATTCAGGTCTCATAATTGCAGGTTTGGGTCATGCAACACTTTTTATTAAACCCCTGTTAAAGAACAAAATTCAACTGAGTAAGTTGTAATGACCTTATGGGCTTTATTCAGCAATTTATGAATTGAGAACATCCAGTCTAGCAGATAGAAAGGAGCTCCAAGGAGTTGTACAATTCAAGAAGGTTTTACAGTCCAAAGTGAGCAAGAATAAGAAAGTTATACTGGGCATTCATTGATGGGTTAGAGCAGAATTACTTCCCTTATATGGAAAGGGAGGTCTTGGAGCCAGGAGGTCATTTGTGCTAAGTAGACAAGTGCTGATTGGTTGACCTGGGTTTCCTTTTCTGGAGAGCAGAACAGTAAAACTTGGTAAAGTTTTTGTTTGCTGGAGTGGGGCTTAGAATGGGTGACTCCATCTTGGGCCCAACCTGGTTATTTTTAACACCCGAAATAGCACATATTCTTCCTTTTGTTTTCATTTATATGCATATAATAGACCTTCTTGTGTTTTATAGCTGTTACAAGATGAATAGAGAGCCCAAGAAGATAATGAGTTTCTTATCACTAGGTATGTACAAAGATCACTTACCCTGCAAATTACTCACAGATTCAAGTATCAGAAGGGTAAAAAGAGGTGAGAAAGTTGCATATGGGAACTCTGAGGTCCAACCTACCCTTGAGGCTATTATGATTTTTTCTACTCAGTACACCTTTATTTTTCTACTGTTTATCTGTTGGAATGAGAATAGTTATATTCAGCAACAAAGACATTACATGTAGAGATTTTCAAGATATCCCAATGTAGAGGATAAGAAAAAACACTGAAAAATCAGAAGGCCTTATTAGGTTTATTGTTTCAATGTTTTCTTCAAAAGCAAATCAGCTATCTTTTTTCATCCTGTGTTAAGGGTCTGAAACAGTATTAACTGATGAAAGTTTCTGTGATGATGGAAATGTTCTATATCTGTGCTTTCCAATATGGTGACACTGGCCACTTGAAGTATAGGTGCTGCAACTGAGTAACTGAATATCTGTATTTAATTTTAATTAATATAAAATTGTGCACATGTGTCTAGTGGCTATAGTATGGGTTAGTTTCAGGTCCCAAATGTCAGAGAGAGATTTAACTCCCAAACGGTATTTCAGACCACCCCCATAGAGAGACTACAAGCTTGCCATTTATGGAGGATAGGGCAGAGATCATTAAAAGTCTCCACATTTGAAAAGATAATCCTTCTTGGAGAAGAAAACAAGGTATGGGTGGTTGTACTGACATACATCAAAACTCATAGTAAAAGGAATATAAATTGTGGCATTGGCTCAGTGATAGCCGGGTAGACAGTAAGTCTGGATTAAAGGGGCCAGAAAGAGACACTTAGAACAAATCGTGCTGTACAACAGAAATAGCATTATAGGTCAGCAATCCAAGATGGGTCCATACTTGATAAATAGCTCAGGGACAATTAATTAAAAATTTTCAATGCATTAAATTTAAGAACTTTGACTTTTAGGCATCTTTAGGTCAGAAAAAAGTGAATGGGAAGAGGAAAGCTATCTGT
>NW_023190792.1:0-623 GCF_002007445.2 Ailuropoda melanoleuca | reverse complement strand
TCACCCATGGATGAGCAAGTGAGCAAGTACTACTCTACAGGGATATAACTAGACAGAGGATATCAAAGCTCGTCCTGCATGCAGCCTAGGTGAGGACATATGCCACATGGGACCACTTAGGGGAATAGTGAACAGCTAGGAGTTGCAGAAGGCAGGATCTGTAATGACAAGNGACAACGGGGTGGGTGCCCCCTGGTTCCCATGGAGGATGTGGTTGGCTTGTCTGAGTAATTCCATGGGCTGGCTGGGAACTGAAACCTGCCACTCAGGGATAAGCAGAAGCTGTTCCTGGTCCCTTAACAAGGAGGGTTGTTGGGCTGGGGGGCCTTTTCCATGGGAGCAGAGTCTGGCAGGGACATTGTGGTAAGGCCATTCAAGGCCCTCCTGACTTCCCTGGAGAACAAGGCAGCACTTAACACTGGGCCTCCATTGTGGGCCTTAAGCCACTCTGGAGGAACCACTGTCTTTATCCTTATGCTGCAGACCAATGTAATAGCTCCTCCTCTAAATATTTCAGAAGGCAGACTTCCTTCTGTGGATTCCTTCTAGTATTTCAATTCCCCCTCACATCATTAATACCTTCTCCAGTTTTAAGCCTTTTACAACAATTGGGACTTCTGCTG
>NW_023190791.1:0-1334 GCF_002007445.2 Ailuropoda melanoleuca | reverse complement strand
TTAGTCAATAACCTTTTGGCATTGACTTGAAGAGCAACTCATGGGTATATAGATATTCCTTGTCTTGATCTTGCCTAGCTAAATTTTGTGTTAAATTTTGCATTTGTACAGGATATTTAAAATTAGTGTTTTGTGGGTATAANTTTTGTGGGTATAGCATTTGGCATTTGTGTTAATTCTGTGTTTAGTATCCTCAAAATGTCTTGCAAAACTATATTACTCATAGGTTATGGCATCAGTTATCTCTAAGGACATCATTATTATCTATTGTCCTTGGAATATGTCTACTGACTTTACTGTTAAGAAGGCAGCATACAATCAAAATGCTTTTTGTCTGTATGGAAGGTCCAGAATGAAATGGCATTCTCTCCATTTTGTTTTGGCTTTGTATGGTCCAATTCAGTTGCACAATTTCCATTCTTCTATTTCATAACTTGATATCAGTTACCTCCTTTTGAATTAAGTTTACTTTTGTAATATATATGGAAAAGTAAGTGAATAGTGCAAAAAAGGATAGGAAAAGTCTATTAAACAGCTTTTGGAACATCTTTTTAGAGACCATATTATGTAGCATATTGTTTGCATAAAAACGTAGGTCACTGGGGTCCCTGGGTGGTGCAGTCAGTTAAGCATCCAACTCTTGGCTTCAGCTCAGGTCATGATCTCAGGGTCATGGGATCAAGCCCCACATGGGGCTCTGTGCTCAGCACAGTCTGCTTAAGATTCTCTCTCCCCAGTGATATTTGTAAATGTCTTATTAGATAAAGGGCTAGTATCTAAAATCAATAAAGAACTGCTCAAACTCAACACCCAAAGAACAAATAATCTAATCAAGAAATGGGCAGAAGTTGTGAACAGACATTTTTCCAAAGAAGACATACAAATGGCCAACAGACACACGAAAAAATGCCCAACTTCACTCAGCATTAGGGAAATACAGATAAAAACCACAATGAGATACCACCTTACACCATTCAGAATGGCTAAAATTAACAACACAGGAAACAACAGATGTTGGTGAGGATGTGGAGAAAGGGGAACCCTCTTACACCATTACTGGGAATGCAAGCTGGTGTACCCACTCTGGAAAACAGAATGGAGGTTCCTCAAAAAGTTAAAAATAGAGCTACCCTATGNTACCCTATGACCCAGCAATTGCATTACTAGGGATTTACCCCAAAGATACAAATGCAGTGATCCGAAGGGGCACATGCACCCCAGTGTTTATAGCAGCAATGACCACAATAGGCAAACTATGGAAAGAGCCCAGATGTCCATCAACAGATGAATGGAAAAGAAGAGATAGTATATATATACAATGGAATATTACTCAG
>NW_023190790.1:447-624 GCF_002007445.2 Ailuropoda melanoleuca | reverse complement strand
CAAAGTGCCATTTCTCTCTGCAGCCTGTTTGGAGCGGGACCATATGCCAACCAGACACGCTTGCTGAGTAAACTGCTGTGATCTTGGAGGCTTCTTGTGAAGTGTCAGCCAGAATGACAACGCACCATTTCACACTTCCTCATGCCTCTCTTGCTTCGCTTCCCCTTTCTTCCTCTT
>NW_023190790.1:0-426 GCF_002007445.2 Ailuropoda melanoleuca | reverse complement strand
TTTGCTGCTCTGTTTGTGACTCCCAAGTGGAATGGTTAATTTTATGCGCCCATTTGCTGGGCCATGGTGTCCAGCTATGTGGTCAAACCTTTTTCTGGATGTTTCTCTGAGGGTGTTTTTTGGATGAGATGAGCATTGGCGTCAGTGGGCTTTGAGTAAAGCCCATCGTCTCCATATGTGGGTGGGCCTCGACCAATCAACTGAAGGCCTGAATAGAACAAAAGGCTGACTTCCTCCAAGCCAGAGAGAATTCTGCAGCAGACAGCCTTCAAATGTCAAATGCAGCATCAAGCTTTCCCTGGCCTCCAGCCTGCTGGCCCACCCTGCACATTTTGGACTTGTCAGCCCCATAATTGCAGGAGCCAATTACCTAAAATAAATCACTTTCTGTATAAATACACATGCTACTGGTTCTGTTTCTCTGGA
>NW_023190789.1:0-601 GCF_002007445.2 Ailuropoda melanoleuca | reverse complement strand
CATTAGCAGGGAGATCAATTAGAAGGTCATGTAAATAATACTACATAGATACAACAGCAGTGTAGACCACCCTAGTTGTAGTGTGATAATGAAGTAGACAGATTTTCTGATAAACTTTGAAGGAATAACAAATGTAATTCGANGAATAACAAATGTAATTCGCTGAAGAATTGGTTATGGAAGTAAGGGAGAGGAAGAATTCAAGTGTAACTCTATGGCTTTGGTCTGTGCAATTTGATTGGAGTTGCCATTCACTGCAGTGGGAAAAGCCACACGATAGGCAGGTTTGAAGGGGGGAAAGAGAAAGATCAGAGTTCAGTTTTAAACTTGATAAGGTAAAAATACCTATTGAAAATTCAAGACCAGATAGTAAGGAGTTGGATTTTTTGAGGCTGGAGTTCAAAAAAGACATCAGGTCTTAAAGTATTAGTATGGGAGGCATTAGAATAAAGATGATATTTAATCCTTAAGACTGTTGGAAATTACCAATGGCTATGAAAAATAGAAAAGATAAAATTTTAGTTTGATAAGTAGGAAACAGGAAAGGAACTTGAAATGGAATGGCTAAAAGGAAAAAAGAAAAACAGCAAAATGTGGTGTG
>NW_023190788.1:0-1216 GCF_002007445.2 Ailuropoda melanoleuca | reverse complement strand
GATTACACGCTGATTCCTGGGCCGTGGCCAGTGGTTCGGCTGGACGGTCGGGGACTTGGAAGGACCAGACCAGGAAATCGATGACAAGAGAATTTGGGGAAGAGGTGTGTGGACAGGTAACACAGGGATATCTGTGCCCCGTGTGAATGCCCACCGCAGGGGGAGCTCTGCAGTGGACTTCCATCTTCAGGAGGGCAGGATGGCCCATTCTGGGGGTGCCAGGCAGCCCCTTTCCCCAGCCACCCCGACCACCGACCCCTGGGCTCCTGCACAAAGTGGCCGCGGTGGCAGGGGTGGAGGCCACGCGTGGCTCAGCAGCGGGGACATCATGCACCAAGGCGCAACCGGCTCTGGCCCCCACTGCGTGCCCCGTGTGCCAGCGGCGGACACCCACACCGAGCCCTCACCCGGCACCTGTCCTGGGGCGACCAGCCAGCCACCTGCTGGCAGGCCGATGGCACTGGACAGCCCCCGTGGTGGGAAGGGCCGGGCACTGTTCTTACTGGAATAGACACTCAGGATACAGATTTGCCTTCCCCTCACGCTGCACTTCCACCTAGACATCGTGGACCCCTAGAACGTCGCACCCACTGTCCTGGTGTCCCACCCGCAGCTTTGCACAGGAGCTCGGTCCACGGCAAATGAATTGGGGCCGTGGCTTCACGCTCACGGAACTCAGTGTCACCGTGGGCCCACCATCCTATAGCCGCTGGCTGATAGGGCAATGGAATGGCCTTTGAAGGTTCGGTTCCAGCCCCAGCGAGGTGGCGGTACACAGCAGGTGGCGGTACACAGCAGGGCCAGGAAGGCGTGCTCCTGAAGGTTGTCTGTGCTCTGAGTCAGTGACCGACATATGGGGCCATGTCTCCCAGAGCCAGGATTCACGGGCCCAGGAATCGGAGGGTGGAAATGGCCAGGGCACCACTCACTATTACCCCTAGTGCCTCCCAGCCGAACATTCGCTTCCCGCCCCCACGACCTTGTGCTCTGCTGCCCTTAGGTCTCCGTTGCGGAGGGAGGGATGCTTCCGTCAGAAGACGGTGATTCCGGTGGACTGGAAGTTCAGACTGCCGCCCGGCCACCCTGGGCCCCTGGGCCCCTGGGCCCCTGAATTTACAGGCAGAGAAGGGAGGTACAGCATTGGCGGGGGTGGGGTGGGGACTGATCCTGACCGCCAAGGGCACATGGGACCACTCTCCACCGTGGCGTTAAGGAA
>NW_023190787.1:0-1347 GCF_002007445.2 Ailuropoda melanoleuca | reverse complement strand
GCAGCGCTGCCCGCCTCGGCCCGCCATGCGCCCGCCGGCCCCGGCCGCGCTGGGGCTGCTGCTGCTGGTGCTGCTGCTGCCGCCGCCACCTGGTGAGGCCGCCAAGAAGGCGACGCCCTGCAAGCGCTGCCGGGAGCTGGTGGACAAGTTCAACCAGGTGGGCGGGCCGCGCCGCTGGGGAACACGGAGCCGGGGGCGCGGGGGCCAGCCTGGGGGCCGGCGGGACCGGGGCCGGGTCCGCCCCGCGACGGACCGGGGTCACCCCACCATGGACCGGGGTCACAACCCAGGGTCTCCCTGCAATGGACTGGGGTCGCTCTGCGATGGACCAGGGTCACCCCACCATGGACCGGGGTCACAGACCCAGGGTCGCCCCATGATGGACCGGGGTCACGGACCCAGGTCACCCCACCATGGACTGGGGTCAGGAACCCAGGGTCTCCCTGCAATGGACTGGAGTCACTCCAGGGATGGACTCCAGGGTCACCTGGCAATGAATGGGGTCGTCCCCACAGTGGGCTCAAGTCACCCCCATGGTGGACTAAGGTTGCTCCCTCAACGGATGCGGGTGGGGGCAACAGCGCTGAGCCCTGTGCCCACCCTCTCTCCCCACAGGGAATGGTGGACACTGCAAAGAAGAACTTTGGCGGTGGGAACACGGCTTGGGAGGAAAAGTCACTGTCCAAGTATGAATTCAGGTGGGTGCCACACCCCTGCTCTGGCAGCCCAGCTTCGACGCTTGACACGTCCCCACAAATGCCGTCACCCACGTCGCTGATGGACCCCGAAAGGGTCCCTTCGGTGCAGTCGCCTGTGAGCTGGCCCCTACATGGCCTTCTGCTCCCACAGTTGTCCCCACATGCACTCTCCACACGGCAGACAGGGTGGTCTTCTAATGGTGCACACGGGACCCGAGTCCCACTAGGTAAAGGGTCCCTGGCTTCCCCCGCAGGGGGGTTAGCCCTCTCCCCCTCGCACCCCGCGTCAGGTCTCCCCTGCCACCCTGACCACTGCTCTCTGAGTTTAACTCTCCCCGTGGCAGCGATGGTACTCGTCCCCAGCTGGTGTGTTCCCCACCAAAGTGCCACCGTCATTCCCGCCTGGCACCAAGTGCGGCCTCAGGATGTCCCTGTGGGGTGGACGCTGACCGCCTGGGCTTGCCTCCTCACCCTGCGGTGCTGATGGGCTTGTGTTTCAGTGAGGTCCGCCTGCTGGAGATCACGGAGAGCCTGTGCGGGAGCAGCGACTTCGAGTGCCACAGTCTGCTGGAGGAGCACGAGGAGCGCCTGGAGGCCTGGTGGCTGCGGCTGTGAGCGCCCCCACCCCCACCCCCACCCTGTCCCTCCA
>NW_023190786.1:329-539 GCF_002007445.2 Ailuropoda melanoleuca | reverse complement strand
TGGACATTTTAACTATGTTAATTCTTCCGATTCATGAGCATGGAATATTTTTCCATCTTTTTGTGTCTTCCCCAATGTCTTTCAATGGTGATTTATAGTTTCTAGAATATAAATCCTTTACGTACCTGGTTAAGTTAATTCCAAGGTAACGTATGATTTTTGGTGCTATTGTAAATGGGATGGATTCCCTAATTTCTCTTTCTTCACTCT
>NW_023190786.1:0-256 GCF_002007445.2 Ailuropoda melanoleuca | reverse complement strand
ACATTACTGAATTGTTCCATAACTTCTAATAGTTTGGACGTGGATTCTTTTGGGTTTTCCATATAGAGTATCATGTCATCTGCGAAGAGAGACATTTTGACTTCTTCTTTGCCAATTTGGATACCTTTTATCCATTTTTGTTTTCTGATTGCTGTTGCAAGGACTTCTAGTACAATGTTGAATATTAGTGGCGAGAGTGGGCATACTTGTCGTGTTCCTGATCTTAAGGGAAAGGCTTCCAGCTTTTCCCCATTGA
>NW_023190785.1:0-703 GCF_002007445.2 Ailuropoda melanoleuca | reverse complement strand
AGACTATGTAACAACTAGGAAACAAGGTAAAAGAAGGGAAAAGGAGCCAACGAAGTTGAGGCCCAAGAGCTAACAAGATCTAGGTCTTTCCCACCTTGTGGTGCTTTTCCAGCTTCTGTAGTTGGTGGCCCTCAGCAGCAGGCCAGCCCTGGCCTTGTCACAACAGTGTCAAACACAGTGTGGTGAGCAGCGACAGCCACAGGATCAGATGAGTCTGAGAGTCAGGCCAGAGCCCCAAGGTTAGCCTCAACCCGCATGGTCTTAGGTTGATATCTGGCTTGAAGGACCAGCTAAGCCCAGGAATATCCACTCACAAGGTGTGCTCACCAGCCCTGTGTCCCTCCTGGATCATCCTGGANTCCTGGATGCATAGCTTCTGCACTGCGCCTCTTTCTCTCTAATATGGTGGCCCTGCTCTGATTCTGTGTGCACTCTGGACATGAAGTGCCACCATCTCTGGGGAGCTGTCCTCCCACCTTAAAAGTAACACCCATCATAATGGATAGATACCACTTACTCATGACTTCCTGAGTGTTCGACTGTCCTCTCGACTTACTTTCATTGTGCCTTGGGTAGGTTTTCCGGAGCCGACCTTCCATGCCTTTTGGTCTTTGTGCTTTGAGCCTTCACTATGACCTTCCTGTACAGCCCACTTGCTTTCTTTTGGCATCCTTGTCTCATGCATCCCACATCTCTCCCTTCC
>NW_023190784.1:0-1922 GCF_002007445.2 Ailuropoda melanoleuca | reverse complement strand
TATCTCTTTTAGACCTCTGTTTTTCTCCACCCCCTTGGGGATGCTGATGATTCTGATATTGGAACATTTCAGTAATCTCCCGCAACCTACATTCCTGAGCATANAACCTACATTCTTGAGCATAGATTTTTTTGAGTCCAGATTCTATTTTAGCTTTGTCTTCTACTAACCCATCCTCCAATTTGCTGATACGTTCTTCTGCCTCATTCACCCTGGCTGTCAGAGCCTCTAGTTTTGACTACATTTGGCTCATAGAATTTTTAATTTCAGCCAGATTTGCTCTCATTTCCACCCTTAGAGATTCCATATTCTCATTAACATTTTCGTTATTACTTTTTTCAAGTCTACACTTCGTCTTGACCATTGTTACTCTGAATTCCATTTCTGATAATTTGGTTATATCCATATCCATTAGTTCTGTGGCAGAGGCCACAAACTCATTGTCTTTTCTTTGTTGGGGGCATATCTCCTTCTTGTCATTCTGATGAGGAGAGGTTGTGGGGTTGTCCAGAGCCCAAATTATTTACTGGGACCAAGGCATTGTGCCCTTGTTTTATAGGGATCTTAGGGATGTGGGCTTCTTGATTTTTCAGCCTGCCTTCTGGGGGAGGGGCCTGCCACGCCGATACTCAAGCAAACCTCTTTGGGTAGAGTCTCCATGTCCCCTGCAAGGGGGGATGGGGTTGGGCACCCTGTGAGCCGGTATTTCTAGGCTTTTGCTCTCTGATGACTTTCCCTGGTGGTTTGCTGCGCCTCTTGTGAGAGTCAGAGCAGCAGTGCCCGAATCTCAGCCTCTGTCTGAGAACAGAGGGATTGTGGCCCATTCTCCACTGATGTTCTGGCCGCTTTAACTCTGTTACTGTTGGTGCTGCTCAACCCTGCAGCATCCCGGGATGTGCGCCCCACACCTGGCATTCCAGCCCTCACTTCCAGGGCCACCGTGTCTCTGTCTTTTGTGCTTCTAATGCTGCCAGCCACCAGCCGCCCCGCGCGTGCTCCTGGAGCTTCCAGTCTCAGTCTGGATCCAGTGAGCGCACCGGAATTCCAGAGTTCCGTGAGAAATCTGGTGGCGCGTGCTCCCGGCTCACGGTCTCAGTCTGCTGCCTCGTGGGTGTGGTCCGCCGTCCGCCCGCTCCCCCGTGCAGGTGGCTACCACTTCCCGGCACCCGAACGCAGCAGCTCCATCCCCCTTCCATTTATCTTCCTATATCCGTGCGCGGTTTCACGGTTCCCCGATTCGTACCTCAATACTCAGCGCTGGAGATGTTCATTTGTAGAGATCCAGATGTATCTTCCTGTGTCTCAGGCTGATTCCGTGGATGTACCTGCTGGTCTGGTACCTATCCAGCTCGACTCAGGGGACTGGCTGAAAAAGGGGTCCCCTACTCCTCCGCCATCTTAACTCCCTCCTCCAGGAATATTTTTAAATGAGTAGATAAGGTATTGAAATCCTTGCCTTCTCAATCCTTTGGGGAAAGAAGTACAGTAAAAGACAGGAGCTGAAAATTGTTGGTAGAAAATGTTGAACTTAATTTTAAATATACCATTTTTTATTTGAACTGTGATCCATGCTCATCTTAGAAAAATTGCAAAACAAAGATACACAAAAGAAAATTAAGAAAGCACATATTTCCATTATTTATCTAAACATAACTCTACTTCTTGATTTTCCCTGGGACAATAACTCAGATATTCCAGCAGAGGAATTATTCCTTACATCACTAGCCACATACCTAGAGGCAGTGTGTTCAAAATGGAGGGCTGGGGAAAGGTGAACTGTTACCTTTTCCGTCTCTCCACCTCTAACTATAAATAAAATTATGTAGATATTACCTAAAGAGTTTAGGAATGTCAATGGCTTAAACATAGTTTGCCCAAGCCTCTAGGTTAGGCTACAGGGAAACTATATGCCTCTACTAGTA
>NW_023190783.1:0-1094 GCF_002007445.2 Ailuropoda melanoleuca | reverse complement strand
ATTAAACGTCAGTCTCCTTTGTGCCCTTGTGCATCCTGCTTCAATATTCATATTATTGGGACAGAATCCAATTCTCCCTTAGAACATGGGCATATAGCCGTGTGCCAAGCTTGAGGGGAAAGTATTGGAACAGAAATAGGGAAGGGAACAGAGGAGTGAGTCGTATGTGGGATACCAGTGGTGGCAGATCCCTGAATCACATGGAAGGTGGCAGGGTGTTCTTTCCCTAAAATGGGGAAGGAAATACTGGATGGAATCTGCTTCCCATTAAAAAGCTGAAAAAATAAGTAAACTATCTGCACAGTNGCTGAAAAAATAAGTAAACTATCTGCACAGTGACAAGAACATGGTACCTAATAAGCATTAATTGTAATGATGTATTGGTATATATTCTGGATTATTAATAGGTGCAGAATAAAACAAAACCAACTCGAGAACACATTGAATCTAGAAAGTGTGTCTTTTTTATGCTCCCCCAAACACTCTTTTAAACATCTCCACCTTAATTTTTTTTCAGTTTCTCCATGACTCTTGGGGAAAAAAAAAAAAAGATCTCTTTTTTTACTTTAACTGGAAATGAGAGGCAAGGACTTCCTTCCAAGCTGGGTCAAAGTCGGGCAGAAACGTACTGACGTCGTGTTCATCTTCAGCTACAAGCTGCTCAAAGTCTGCTGGAATTGCTCCACTTTCAGAGGTAACTTTCTTTACTAACCGTGCGTCACAGACAGTGGCTTCCTGCTTTCATCATGCAATCCTGACCAGAACCCCTCTTGGGTGCTTCCTCTGGACTGTGTACATTTTAGCAGAAATAAGAATCTCAAGGAAAAGGAAGGCAACTCTGACCTTAGAATTCCAACCGTTCTGAATGGATGAGGTTTGACAGGTGAAAGCTCCAGCTGGCTGATGCTCCATTAAGTTGTCCCCTTTGGGGACATGAGGGACTTCCTAGGAGAATAGCACCTGGACACAGAGAAGAGCCTGTTCCTCTTGCCCACTCCATCTGTAGGACAGGAAGTCCTCCCTAGCAATTGTGAACTTCCTCTACCAGCCCCTCCATTCCTCAGGCATAGAGCCCAGTCGCTGGACAGCGGTGC
>NW_023190782.1:0-1281 GCF_002007445.2 Ailuropoda melanoleuca | reverse complement strand
GGTGACGGTACATAAACGACTGACCTCCATGGTGTGAAGCAGCAATTATTGCATTATCTTAGTCTGGGCTATTATAACAAAACATCGTAGACTGAATGGCTTATAAACAACAGAAATTTCTCTCTCACAGTTGTGGCTGAGAAGTTCAAGGTCAAGGCATTGGCAGATTCACTGGTGAGAGCCCACTTCCTGGGTTATAGGCAGCCCTCTCCTTGCTGTGTCCTCATAAGGCAGAAGGGGCCGGGGAGCTCTGTGGGGCTTCTTTCATAAGGACACTACTCTCATTCATGAGGGCTTCACCCTCATGGCCTAATCATCTCCCAAAAGCTCCACGTCCATGTACCATCAAATTAGAGATTGGTTTTCAACTTATGAATTTTGGGCATGGGAGGAGACACACAAACATTTATTCTATAGCACACATCACCCCTACAAATCTGGGACACTCACTTCTGGAGAAATAATGGCATTTTTCACAGCCAAAATGCTTTGAAAATTTGCCAAGGTGTGAAAAGAGGGTAAATATGTGGTTTGGAAAATCTTGCCTGATTGCGTGGCTAAACCATTCAAGTACCTCACTTCTCTGTCTCTAAGGAAAGTAAGAGAGAAACATGAAAACGAAATTCTGGGGATATCCTCAGAGTTTCTGCTGACCCCTCCAGTGAGATGGAGTGCTCTGAGTGGTGCTGACGGATGGCAGAAGTTCTCGTGGGGAACTCTGCCGGGCTCTCCCTGAGACCTCCCTCAGAGATTCTGCCTTCTGATATGGTTGACATAGTCTCTCAGGCTCACATGATAAGCTGGCATAAATCAAGGTCACATTTATAGGGGAAAAACTTACAGGTACTTCTCGAAGGGGACTGTTTGCCCAGCTCTGAAAGCTGAGTTATCTCCTTGATGGGTCCACCTCAGCTCTGTGCCATGTTGAGAAGAGCACACCAGCTCAGCTGGAGGAAGAGAAGGCCCTGGGTAGGGCAACCACCAGAGAGACGCCAATATGGGCAGGTGTAGTCTTGGGCATAACTAGTCAAACTAACTCCCCATCTCCCTGAATCATTAACGAACAACAGTATGAATTCCTTACAGTTGTTAATGGTTAAATGAGATAATGTACGTCACCCGCTCAAATCAGAGACTGCACTTCATACATGTCAGTAAAGGTTAGGTAAGAACAACGAACCTTCCCAGAATTCCTTGCATTTCACCCCCTCAATAGCCTGCTGAGCTAGGCACCATTACCATCACTTTACACTTGAGGAAGTCCAGACCCTGTGCTAGTAA
>NW_023190781.1:0-568 GCF_002007445.2 Ailuropoda melanoleuca | reverse complement strand
AGTATCCCCTGGTGAAGGACAGACTTGCCCTGGGTTGAGATCTACTGCTCTGTGTGTGTGTGTTGGGGGGGTATGTATTCATATGTATATTCATCCATGGGTATGCTTGTGTATGTGGGCATGCACATACACATATACATAAATACACACACACACATCTAAATTATTGGGGAGGAAAGTGGGTGGATTGTATTAATAGCCTTGATTTCTGATTCTTCCTTTCCTTCCTGTATCTCTCCCCTCTACCACATAACTTTACAGTTTCTCTCATGAAACAGACTATCTACTATCCTGCNACTATCTACTGTCCTGTCCTCTGACTCCGGCTCTTCTGTGTGACTTGCTTAGGCCAACACTATGAGGTGGGCTTGATGGTTGCCAGTTTAGCTCCTCAGCCTACGAGGATGTGCATGTTTCCGCTTGCCCACACACACTGCTGCGATCTCCAAGAGAAGGACAGGACTGAACTAGCCCCCTGGTCTCATGAGCAGGAAGAGAAACAAAACAAAATCTGCCCAGCTTAGGTGCCCAAGTCAAGCCCAGCCTAGAGCAGAGTCCCCAGCCAATG
>NW_023190780.1:0-2471 GCF_002007445.2 Ailuropoda melanoleuca | reverse complement strand
GATTCCTCTATTTTAGACATCTATTCATGGATCAGTAAATAATGGGGCCTAACTTTATAATCGTTATTAATAAATATTTGTTGAATTAATTATTTCCACTTAAAATATATGTGGGTTCTTCTTAACACTCTCCCGCCCCAGTTCCTGTTCCTATCCTTTCAAACAGTTATAATTTTTCATTCTCAGTACTTAATGTCCACATTATTAGAACTATACAAACAATCATCCCTATACAAATAAGCATCCAGCTAAATACTATGTTCTAATTATGTTTCCTATTTGTACTATCTGAAATTTTTCCTGGAATTGATAATGATTTCCCAGTGCTATGTATCTCTCCTTCAGATTTTCACATGCTGCGTAGGATCTATCAAATACACATCAATATTAATTTCCATATGTTCAGACATATGGGACAATCTATCAGTTTCCTTTTACTCCTGGTGGCTTCCACCCTCTGTATGTATCTGGAGTGATTGTTTTTTAGACCCGGTGTGTGGCCATCAGCCTGGAATTCCCTGTGCTGCTCTCCTGTGTTAAATCCCTTCCTTCCTAGATCCCAGTATTGTCATTTCTGTTCCTTTATTTATTATGTGATTCTGCCTATCTATCTATCTATCTTGTCCACCTCCCCATCTCACCGCACCCCACCACCATCTCTCTTTCACTCTCTCTCTTTCTCTCTCTCCTGAAAACTCTTAGGATCTTTATTCACAATGTTCTCAAATTACACAGTAATATGTCTTGGTATGTCTATTTTCTTCAGAGTGTTCCTTCAGTTTAGCAATACAAATCCTCTAATCCTGAAAATTTTTCTTATACTCTTCATTGATAATTGTCTTCCCACCGAATTTCTTGGTTCTTTCTTTCTAGGATTATTATTATTCAGATGTTGCAGTTATCCTCCTCTTATCTATCTCTTTGAACATTTTTCAAACTTTTGAGAGAATTTATCACCTTTAATTCTGCCATATCTATTTTAATATTTTGTTATTGTTCTACAGAACAAAATTCACCCATTTTAATTGTATATTTCAGTGCGTTTTAATAAGCATATACAGGTGTATAAACAGCTGCACAATCAAGATATAGAACGTTTCTGTCACTCCAAAAAGTTCTCTCCCTCCTCTTTGAAGACAAATTCCTCACCCCATTTTCTGGGCCTGGACAACCATGAGTCTGCTATCACTATATATTTGCCTATTCTAGAATTTCATGCAAATGTAATTATCAATGATGAAATCTTTTATATCTACTTCTTTAACTTAGAAGGATGAGTTTGAGACTCACCCCTGTTGTTGCTTATATCAGTAGTCCATTCCTTTTTATTGGCAACCTTTATTCTCTTAGCTGGATAACACAACTTGTTTATCCATTCATTTCTTAATGGATACCTGAACTGATTCCAGTTTGGGGCTATAATAAATAAAATACTCTGAACATTAACATTCAGTTTCTCTTATGGGCATATGCTTTCATTTCTCTTGGGTAATATGTAGGAGTATGAGTAAGATTACTGGGTTGTATGATAAATGTAATTTTAGCTTTATAAGAAGCTGAAAAATTGCCTTCAAAGCATCCCTATCATTCTGGGAGTTCCACCTTGTCCAAATCCTTGCTAACACTTAGTACTGTCAATTTTTGTAATTTTAAACCTTGCACTGGGTGTGTAGTTATACTTTAATTGATTTCAATTTGCATTTCCCTAGTGAAGTGCTTATTCACTTTTTTCCCATTTCCTAATTAGATACTTTGTCTCATTATTGAGTTGTAAGCAAAATATATATAATTTATTTATATCATTATTCATGTATTATACATTCTAGATATAAATCCTTTATCAGATACATATTTTATAAATATTGTCATCTAGTTTGTGGTTTGCATTTTATTTTTAACAGTCTTTTGAAGAGGAAAAGTTTTTAATATTGATAAAATCCAGTTGATGAACTTTTTCTTTTAGGATTTATGCTTTATTTATCCTGTTTACCTAATACGAGTTTTTTTTTCTTGTTTTCTTCTAAATGCTTTCTAGTTTTAAATTTTATATTTCTGTGCATAATCCTTTTTTTCATTTGTTATCATATGGATTTCCAATTGTCCAGTATCATTTATTGAAAACAGTTTTTCAATTGTATTTCTTTGGTAATTTCATTGAAAATAAATTAGCTATACATATATAGGTCTATTTCTAGAGCTGCTGTCTGTTTCATCAATTTATACTCTATATGTCAATACTATGTTGTCTTGATTACAGAATCTTTACAGTAAATCTTGAAATCAGACAGTGTAAATCCTCCATCTTTGTTCTTATTTTTCAGCTTTCTTTTGTTTAATTCTCGGTCCTTTCCATTTGTACATAAAGTAAAGAATCAATCTGTCAACTTCTGCAAAATCAGGTTGGGACCTTGATTGCAATTGCGTGAAATCAATAGTTCAATTTAGGGAGAATTGATATCTGAATCAAGTTT
>NW_023190779.1:0-2947 GCF_002007445.2 Ailuropoda melanoleuca | reverse complement strand
GGGAATATTGCAAAAACAAGCATTAGTGACCTAATTCAGCAGAGGTGTATTTCCTGTTTGGTACCTTTTTTGTAAGTCCCCACCCCCCAGTAATTCAGCTGCTTCTACCATATTGCTTCTCCATCCGAAAACATGGACTCTTGGACAGCACAGGAGCCTGAGAGAGAACTTGGAGTGCTCAAACTTTTTCTTAAATAAATCATCCTAAAAATGACACAGGTTACTTTCGCTTACAGACCATTGGTGAGTACTGGGCAAGTGCCCCACTAACTACAAGAGGGCAGAGGAATGTGGGCCACACGGGTGCACAGAAAACTGAGAGCTAGAAATATCAGTGATACTCCCAGACAGGAACCTGAGATTTCAAGTGAGGTCCTGTTGATAATATGATATCAATTCTAAGATATTGCTATTTTTGCTATCATGTTTTTGCACTTTATTTTGTATTATAATACTTTTTTTGGTCAATCCTGCCAGGGACCGGTCCCTGATTGAAATATATATTAACTTCTAGGTCACTAAGTTTAGAGAAATTTATTTATTTATGTAAGAAATCATAAGATAACCTATGATTGTAATAAATAGTATCTAGATGTCGGCATCTTCTGTGTAATTTCTACAGAAACCATGCTTTCTCACTGTACTTCCCACCTATGTATTGCACAGAGATGGGACAGAATTAGGTATATAATAAAAAGATAGTGATGAATAAGATTTAAAACCAGTCTGAAGCAACAGTCATTTCACTCTGCAGTATACTTTCCTCTCCTCACTCCTACCACCAAAATAAAGGCTGCTAAAAATCAGCAATTCTGCAATTCTGTCTCAAGCATTAACTATGGACTGTGTTGAGATATATACACTACTTTCCTAGCCAAAGTTCTGCTTTTCCTGATCACTGGTCAGTCATTCTTTCTGAACATAAAATAGAAAGAGATTTAACATTTTTAATCCCATCAAGAAACATGTAACTTTCTTTCTTCTTAAATTGAATCCTTTCATAGTGTTCCGTATCAGGAATCTGCAAGTTTACTTAAACTGAATAAAGTTCTTCAGGGGAAAATAATGTTATATAACTTTTTTAGTCTTTATTTCTCTTATTTTTTCATGACTACAATATAAAGGTTAAACTTATTTAATTAATCCAAGTGCACAATTTTTTTTCTATTTAATTATGGTGTGAAGCATTTTAGGTTTAACAGTGTTTTAGGATTTAAAAACTGATTAAGAACTTTACTTTTCAAAAATCATTAAATATTAATTTAGAAATATCTCTATATTGGGATGCCTGGGTGTCTCAGTTGGTTAAGCGACTGCCTTGGGCTCAGGTAAGGATCCCAGAGTCCTGAGATCAGGCCCCACATCTGGCTCCTTGCTCAGCAGGGAGCCTGCTTCTCCCTCTCCCTGTGCCTGCTACTCCATCTGCTTGTGCTCTCTGTCAAATGAATAAATAAAATCTAAAAGAAGGAAAGAAAAGAAATATCTCTATATCCAAGGAAATTTTGCTTTTAAAATTGATGCATAATCAAATTTTGCTACAAAAAGCATATCATGATACACTGAATCATGCTCTAGCTTCAATTTGGAAAATAACCTTGGGGGAAAGAAATCGGGGGATGATATTGGCAGAGCCATCTGAAGCTTTATTTGGGAAAAGACATTTGAATTAGCTTTTAGTTGTGGACCTGGGCAAGAAGGGGCAGCCAGGGCAGTAGACTCCCCCCAGGGGTAGGTTGAGCACGGGGCTGAGCCTCGCAGGTGGGTCTCCCGTTCCCGACGCTCCCCTGCACAGTTCCTTCCCTCAGAGGCGCTATGGCATCCACAGAAGCAGGGAGGCTGAGAGACCACAGCGGTTGTTCACTTGAACAGGACAGCGGGTGACTCCGATACCAGGTTCCCATTGCAGGTGCCTGTCTTTGCACAACCACAGCCCGGGAGTAGCTGACACGGCTGAAGGAACTGGAGCTACCGCTAGAGCCGAACCTGGACTGGAAGGACCTCAGGCTACAGGTGAGGCCAGGGCTCAGGAGGCCCCCCGTAGGCTGAGCTCCGCCCACCTGAGTAGCGGCTGGTGGCTTCAGTATGGATACTCCTTCTCCATCCCAGACTCCAGCCGGCTCTCCTCGCCCTCCAGCGGCTTGCGGTAGGTGGCGTTCTCCCCATGTTCAGGGCCAGAGTGACGTTCAGAAGCTCCTGGCACTCGCGCAGCTGCCGTCTCGGGTCCAGCTTAACTCGCTGTGGGCAGCCTCTATCTCCGCCAGCTTGGTATTGGCCTCAACAGCCAGCTACCCACGCTGCTCAGCATCAGCTATGGCTGCCTCCAGGGACACCCCCTGGCCTTTGAGCTCCTGAGTCTCATCCTGGAGTTGGCTGATGTTCTCGATTATCTTGAAAATCTCTTGTCTTTGTGCAACAGAGGTCATTCCTAGCCAATGTCTGCAGCTCCTAGTACTTGATCTGGTACATGGTCTCAGCCTCAGGCCGGCTGAGGTTAGTGATGTCCTCCTACCGGTTCTTGACCTCGGTGATGATGCCGACCATGTCCATGTCCATGGACAGCACCGTGGACATGTCCGAGATCCAGGACTGCATCTCACGGATCTCCTCTTCATATATGTGCCTTCAGCTGATCTCATCAGTCAGCCCTTCAGGCGGAATTCCAGCTCTACCTTATTCATGTAAGCTTCCTGCACATCCTTCTCGATGAGGACAGATTCATTCTCCATGAATGCATGCTCTTTGATCTCCTCCTCTACTCTTTCTTGAAGTCCTCCACCAGCCCTTGCAAGTTGCCAAGCTCACCTCTGGCTTCAGCTCCTCCTGGCCTAGTGTCCAGCTGCAGCCCGAGCTCTGAAACATGGTGTACTTGTTGCTGTGAGCTGTTTGCTGCTGCTGCAGAGTTTTGTTCTGCTGCTACAGGTGCTGCGCCTTGTCGATGAAGGAGGCA
>NW_023190778.1:0-579 GCF_002007445.2 Ailuropoda melanoleuca | reverse complement strand
TGGTAAGTGAATTACCTTCTAACCTAATCCAAATGCATGCATGTCCTCAAGCAATATTGTGTGAGTAAGTTTTACTGTCAGAGCTGGAGCAGAGAAAGTACTTCAGAAGTCTGGTTTCCAGAGATTGGTGTCCTGGGTCAAGGAAACGAAAGCTACCTAGAATTAAAACTTTAACACTTTCAGCACNCTTTCAGCAGTATGGTATTGGGACTCTGGGAAGGGTCCAAGCCTTTTATGAATCCCAGTGACCTCCCATGCCTTTCTTTCCAGACATCCTAGTGGAGAGATAAGTAGGAATTAAACACTCATTCAGTGGTCCTAGCTACTGTTATAATCCCAGCTACAGGAATAACAGGCTGTAAGGGATGCTGTAAGGATTGGATAGGTGTTTGCTCATCAGTACTTTTCTTGAGACTTCCTATTAACAGATCTACCCAAACTAAACTGAATAGAACTCTAATATGGAAGAGAAAATTATTCATATCTTTAAATAGCTGGCATTCTGAATAATCTTTAACTTCCAGTTCATGTTTAAATGCTGTTTGTAATTTAAAATAAGACGTATGAAGATTTCTTTGG
>NW_023190777.1:0-572 GCF_002007445.2 Ailuropoda melanoleuca | reverse complement strand
AAGAATGATTATCACTGGATTTCTTTAAGTGTCTGTTTTTAGATAATGAACACAGTGGATGAGAGACTGAACGAAGATTAGGTCAAGAAAGTTTTATAGTAAAGATTAAGAGAGACAAATGTTGAATACNAGAGACAAATGTTGAATACTTGCCAACAATTAAAAATAAGAATCTTGGATATTCGAACCTCAAAATGCTGATTCATGCACCAGAAAGTGTGTGTTGGATAAATGTCTATTAACTGCATTTATGTAAATTCAGAAGATTGAAAATAGCTCCATTATCCTAAACAGGATGTCTTTCAAAGCTTAATTCTCTGAGAAATTTCAGCAAAAACTTTTCATCCAGAAAAATAATCTTCTGCTAAATTATTGAAGTATAATTGACATATAATGTTATATTAGTTTCAGGTGTACAACATATCAATTAGGCAATTCTATGCGTTACTCAACGCTTAACATGATAAGTATCTGTCAGCATACAATGTAACTACAATATTATTGGCTATATTCCCTATGGTGTACTTTTCATCTCTGACTTATTTGTAACTGGAAATTTGTATATCTTAATC
>NW_023190776.1:0-3011 GCF_002007445.2 Ailuropoda melanoleuca | reverse complement strand
ACTGAGGACTTCAGAGGGGAGGGGGGTGGGGGAATGGGATAGACTGGTGATGGGTGGTAAGGAGGGCATTTGTTGCATGGTACACTGGGTGTTATACGCAACTAATGGAGCATCGAACTTTACATCGGAATCCGGGGATGTACTGTATGGTGACTGACATAATANATGAACTTTACATTGGAATCCGGGGATGTACTGTATGGTGACTGACATAATATAATAAAAAATCATTTAAAAAAAAAAGTCTGGAAAATGCAGGTTATGTTTTGAGAAAAGAGAGTAATCATAGGGTCAAGTCATAAACAGAGGCCAGTCAACTGTTTTCTCCTGCCTTGTCATTCTTTGGAAGCCAAAAACCTGTGAACTCAGGGAGATTCTGTGAGATAATAGAAAATAGGTATACTGGTCTCTACCTGCAGTTCCTGGCACAGAGTTCCTAAAGTCCTTATAATTTCCTAAGTGATAAGAACAGGACTAGCATCTTTTGTTCTAATGAGGCAACTCTGAGTGGGCTTCCGGATGACTCCTACTGGAGGCTGGTCACCTAAAAAACCAAGCCATGGTTTGAAGTTTGGGATTTTCAGCTCCACTCATCCTCCCACCCATCCTCCAGAGAAAGGAGAGGGGCTGAAAATAGAGTTAAGAATTGATCATGTCTATGTGACAAAGCTTCCATAAAATTCCAAAAGTAGGGAGTTCGGGGAGCTTCCAGTTTGGAGAACACATCCACACTGGGAGGGAGATGTACTTCACTTCCATGGGGATAAAAGCTTCTGTGCTCAGGACCCTTTGAGACTTCACCCCATGTATCTCTTCATTTGGCTGTTCATCTGTATACTTTATCATATCTTTTAATAAACTGGTAAATGTAAGTAACTGTTTTGCTCTAACAAATTAATTGAACCCAAGGAGAAGGTTTTGGAGCCTCCAATCCATAGCTGGTTGGCCAAAAACACAGGCAACAACCTGGGTTTGCAATTGACATCTGAAGTGTAGGGATGAGGGTGGGGTCGTCTTGTTGGACTGAGCCCTTAACCTGTGGAATCTGATGCTGTCTCTGGGTAGATAGTGCCAGAATTGAGTTGAATTGTAGGACACTTAGCTGGTTTCACAGAGACTTACTTGTTATTTGAGGGAGGGGTTGGATGGAAATTTCCACACATTTGGTGATCAGAAGCAAAGATGTTTCATGTTACTTGTAAAGGAGACACACAGGACAGAAAGTCATAGTTGAGAAGAGCTGGGTGTTTCTAGGGAAAAAAAATATGAGATTTTTCCATTTACAGACTCCTTCCATTGCTGGAAGAATGCAATTCAAGCCATCTATACAAATTAATATGAAATCATTTGTTTTGGTTTTTCCCATCATTCCAGGTCCGGAGCCATCAGATCCAATCTTGAGATCATAAAGATTGAGCTCTGCTGATCATTAGCACAACACAAAGTGAATTTTATTAGACATGAACTTGGAAATTATATCTGGCACTAAAAATAATTGTTGACATCAGAGTTTTTAAAAATGACATTTTGGTCTGTTTTATAAACCAAACCAGCACGTTCATTTCTAACCTTTATTAAGATAACATTAACTGCAAAGATAATGTTTCATTAAATTACTTCCTGTCTCACTAAAATGTAAAATGATTTCTGATTTTGGTAGTTGCCATTCATAATAATCTATTGTAAGGAACTTTTATTGTGTGAAACTTTAAAAATATCTAAACATTGACAATGTGCTATAAATATGTGAGCACATAGGTTTTAATTTGGACTCGGAGTAGTTTGTTAGCACCTGAAAAACTGTAATCAGAAGCCCACATTGCACAGATAGCTCCTGCAGGTGTTTCAGTCCTCTTTTTCTCCGATACTAAAGGGGTTGTTATTTAACATAAGAAATATAAGACTTTTTTCCCCATTGGTGGAATAAACGGTCAAGATGTGGGTCAACCAGAAATACTATACAGATACCTCCACTCTTGCAGGAGAAGAGAAGGATTTAGCAAGGCTAACATCCAGTATCTTCAAGAGCCATCCCCTAGGCCTAAGGACTCTTCTGAGTCTTTGTATACCCTTTCTGAAAGATCATGCCACCCGATCTGACTTGAAGTTTAGCTGAACAAAGTTGCTGCCTTATGAAACTTTCATTCGTGGTGCTTGACAAAATGCCTACAATGACAGTAAGCTGGGACTTCAAGCTTACAGACTTTTTGCCCCTTTTTCATCTCTTTGGTAATAAATATTTATACATGTGACAGAATTTGGCCTGAGACAACAGGGGTTGTCATACCTCACCTGTAAGCAAGATTGTGGACAACCGTAGCCCTCAGCGACTATTAACTTCTAGAGGTTACCAATAACCAGCAAAATAATGTCAGAATTTTGAATGACCAAATTGGCTTACAGCAGTTTATAATAAAAGGTCTCCTATTAAAATCTTTCCAATAGCCCTGTAAACATTTTAGTATTGGGAGACAAGTAATAATGTTTCAACAAGGTCTAGAGGGGTTTGGCTCTGAATGCTTATTGATGGCAGGCAAAGTGGTAGAGGCTGTAAAGGTAAAGACACCAAGGAATTTATGGTCCAGTGGGGAAATAGATGCTCAAGTATTTAAGTATAATGCAATTGAAGGGATAACAATATAGATATACATATAGAATTGGGAGTGAGAAGGTTCTTAGGATAAAGGAAAACTTCCTAGATAAGGTAATCTTTGATTTGAGTCTTCAAGAAAAAATAAGATTTATCCATGAAAAGTCAAGCGGTAGGGAAAGGGTTTATAGTGGCAAAGACACATAAAAGACAAATAGCATGTTGTATAATGGGGACCACAAAGAGTTAAGTGTCCCTGGATTGTAAAATACCAGGTAGGTAGTTATGAAAATGAGCAGAAGAGATAGCTAGGAGCCATGGAGTCTGGTCATGGAACTGCGAGTCGCTTTTGAGAAGCTTGGTGCTTTGTCAGAGGTTACCAACTTTTTCAAATATCAGCACCCGTTTTTAACATGGATGG
>NW_023190775.1:0-799 GCF_002007445.2 Ailuropoda melanoleuca | reverse complement strand
AAGTATACAGTGTTATCCATGAGTTGCCGAGTGAAGAACTAGATTTCAGAAGACCCACAGGCACTTATTAGTCTGAAAAGCTGAATCAAGGCAACCTCAAATGAATGCCAAAGTGATTTACTGCTGTGCACGNCCAACATAATATCCTGGCTAAACCAAGGAACCTACAGACTGTGGAGGAGGAGAGGTCCCAAGAGGAGACATAATGCATTTCTGAAACACTAATGGACATGAGGTCTCACCGTGTGTAATTTTCTTTCCTGCCTGCTGGACTGCTAAGGTCAAGGAAACAGCGGCAGTACAGTTTCATTCTTCTGCCTGCTCTACTCCCAGCCTTCCATAAAGCTCTTTTTAATTTCAACACATGTAGAAAAAGTCAGAATGGAGAAGAGAGGTAGGAAAAAAAAAAAGAACTCTAGTGAGCAAAAAACGTCATTTTCTTGGAAGACCATCACAACCTTCCTTAAGTTTGCAGGTAATAGCTGGCACCGTTGGTTTACTACAACTCTTGGCCTGAAGGAAATCCAGCATGAGAGGACTCTATAGAAGCACAGTGGGATGGATTTGGTTGCAAAGAAGCTCAATGACTCTAGGTTAGACCACTCAAAAACACACACACAAAACTAGGGGTGTCTGGGAGGCTCAGCCGGTTAAGCATCTGCCTTCGGCTCAGGTCATGATCTCAGGGTCCTGGGATCAAGCCCCATATGGGGCTCCCTGCTCAGTGGAGAGTCTGCTTCTCCCTCTCTCTCTGACCCTCACCCCTTCTGGTGCTCTCTCTCTACTCTCTCTCTCTCAA
>NW_023190774.1:0-680 GCF_002007445.2 Ailuropoda melanoleuca | reverse complement strand
CTATTTGTAGAATTGTAGCACTTCTCTCAGATCTCCAGTTAATTTTGCAGGTTTTCAGAATGATTTGATATCTATCTGATTTCCAGGGACCAGATGAAACTAGGATTCCCTACTTCTCCACCATCTCGGAAGGTCTCCTACAGGGTTTTGTTGTTGTTGTTGTTGTTTAATTTACTCGATCCTTACATTTTTGANTGTTGTTATTGTTGTTTAATTTACTCGATCCTTACATTTTTGCCTTTGCCTTATAGACTATCTCTTTAAGCTTCTTTAGCACTGAGGTCAGATGTTAGTGTTAATAGGCTATTCTATGAAGATAGTGATTCTGAAGTTTCTTAGTACCTCAAGTTTTTATAACAAACATGCTTATGAAAATTCCTCCTCTTCTTTCCCTGACTCTACTCTCTGCTATTTTTCTAGGGTGCTGTCCTGGCTATCTTCTTTCCTCACTCTATCAAGTCTGAGTGACCTTGTTTAAGTTTGTGAGATCCCTTGTCACATGTGTACAGTTGTCTTTGTCCCACATCTCCCTCCTGTATATGGGACCCAGATATATAAGTATATGGGACCCAGATATATAAGTATATGGCAATCTATATGGCAGACCAATATTCTGAAAACAGCAAGGGTTTTAGAGTTATCAAGGTATTGGCTTCGTTTTATCAGCTCTTATTGGGGTG
>NW_023190773.1:0-882 GCF_002007445.2 Ailuropoda melanoleuca | reverse complement strand
TACTAAATAAATAACCAAGCACAAAATAAACTCAGATTGCAGTGTCATGAGAGCAGTGAGGCAGAGGGCAGAAAGTGGGAGAAATCAAGGGGGACAGGAAAGCCTCTCTGTCCCAGAATATATACCAAGGATGTTGGCAGGAAAACTAGGCAGAAAAAGCTGTGCTCAGGTCAGCGGACTAGCACATGCAAAGGCCCAAGGCTGGGAGGTGAAGAATGGTTAGNGAATGGTTAATCCAGTGTTGCTTTCACTGATTCTTTTCATCAGACTTTGCTTTACTCAAGATAAGACACCATGTCTCTCTGTGTCTTTACTTAACGCAGGTTGATGGACAGAATCAGGGCAGTCATGGAGATTCGTACATTGTGTTTGGATGCCATCAAACAATCTTTGGGGCCTGAGTTTCTGTATCTCTGAAAAGGTTGTGTTTAAGAAGAGGGAGAAATGAGGGGGTCTCACAGCTGGAAAGAAGAGGTAGCCTGCAGTCAGCAAGGACACAGTCACCTGCCAATGAGGGAGATGAAACAAGACCCAGGAGCTGAGGCGACAGAAGCATATGCGAAGATGCTTTGAGGGGAAAGTAGGTCAGATTTCCGATTCCTGAGCTCAGTGTTCAGCCTCCTAAAACTTAATAGAGCTGCAGTTTCCAGAGCAAAGGGCAAGAAGATGTTACCCGGATATGCTTAGCTTCCAGGCACACAGTCCTTGCACGTGGTGACGCACACACCATGGCTGGCCGTTTCTACACCTGCAGGCCTGACCCTGGTGCGCTCATGGAAACCAGAGTGGCCCTGGGTGGGCAAGGAGAGATGGGAGAGAGGAAGGAAAGGCATGTACACTTTCCAGTGGCTGAGCCTCATGTAATTAAATCCAACCTCCCTC
>NW_023190772.1:386-580 GCF_002007445.2 Ailuropoda melanoleuca | reverse complement strand
TCATCTCTCGTGAGTAAGGGAGCATGAATGAAAAGGTTCAGGATTTTCTAGGTCACAGCGCCCTTCTCATAAGTAATAAAGCAGAGCGTCCAGGAAAACATCTCCAGCGAACAGCAGCCTTTTCACTGGGGACCCGATTCCATATTGGGTGTAGGGGCCTGGGGAGGATCCAGCCCTTAGAACCAAGAAACAAA
>NW_023190772.1:0-234 GCF_002007445.2 Ailuropoda melanoleuca | reverse complement strand
CACAGCACTGAGAAAGACAATTCGGCCAAAACCCGCTTCCAACGAAATACTTGCTCCCTGGGGAAATCCTGTCAAAACTGCTGGCGGCAATGGAACGAAAGTCCCATAACACGTCCGTCAGAAACAACACCGTACAGGGACCATCTTAGCACTATCATCAAATTTCGTGAATTTGGAAACATGAGGGAAAGTGGTCGCGGAAGCCTGACGAGAGTGCCCCATAGTGGTCTCTGA